>NW_025977093.1:0-7123 GCF_021869965.1 Rhincodon typus | reverse complement strand
GATGCTGCTTGGCCTGCTGTGTTCATCCAGCCCTGCACCTTGTTGTCTGTAATAGTAACAGTGCAGTTTAGCAGTCCCCAAACAGTCCAGAAGAACACAAGTCCTGATGGCTTAATGACAATAAGAGAAAGTCTCTAGAAAGAAAAGGCCATGAAAGAAGTGTTTAAGAAACCCATGTAAGAAATAAATGAAAACCGAAAGATCTGCAGACGCTTGAAATCAGAAACAAAGACAAAAATTGCTAGAAAAGCACAGCCGTTCTGAGGAAGGGTCTCTGGACCCAAGACGTTAACTCTGATTTCTTTCCACAGTTGCTGCCAGGCCTGCTGAGCTTTTCCAACCATTTCTGTTTTTGTTTGTGTTTGTGGAAGAAATAAGTGAGCTGTGATAGTGATTTGCTGAAGGGCTCAGGAAGAGATATTAACTGAAAAAATAGCATTGAGTGAATGCAGAAGTTTGCCAAAAAAATCCAATTACAGCCATGGCCAGAAAAAGAAACTTCAAAGTAGAGACAATGTGACTCTTCACTGAGGATTGAGTATCTGTTGGGTTGTTGCTGAGAGCACAGGGTTGAATTTTTGTTTCTGATATTTGTAATTAGGCCATCTCAAATAGTTTGTTGATGGTGGAAAATTATTTTACGTGCAATTAACTTTGATGTTCTTTTGTTGAAAGCATATTTGCAGATTCTTGTGATTATGGTCATTGACTGACCACTGCAATAAACAAATTGCAAAATAAAACTATGGTCTCTCAAACTATGCTTTACACTAGGCTCAGATTTGTCCTGCATTATCATTAACTGGGATCGTGATGAAGTTGATCCCGACTTCAGTAAAAGAGCAGAAAAATACTGGGGCTGAGCTGCCTTAGTTGTAAAACGGGAAAAGGATTTGTTTTTGCCTTTGCTTTTGTCTTGAATTAATTAAGAGTTTGGGCTGGAAGCCAGTGACTAACATGATCACCCTTATTCAATGTATCTCTAAATTGGAGGATTCCAGACCTGAATCTCCCTGTATGGCTGATCTAGAATGACCAAGCCAGGCTGGTATTAAACATGCTGACTGTGTGGGAAAGATCTCTGATTACACAGAAAGCTGCGAGCCTACAAGAATCAGATTGAGTTTAAAAATAACATTAAACACAGATTTTTATTGAATATAATGAGCACTGTCAGAACCAAGCAGTAAGTATGTAATCCTTGGAGATTTGCTGCCTTGATGGGTCAATGAGAGAAGGGAATGGAAGCAAACTCAATCTGCAATAAAGCAATGAACCCAGATCAAGTCTGGGTGGAACTGGGATAATTGTTTTTAAGTTAAGGGGTGAACACTGTAATCAGCCTCAGAGGTGGTGGAGGTGAGAATTGGGTTGGGATTCCCCAATGTGTACATGCGTAAATTGGAGTGTTAATACATACGCAGAAGTATATCTCTGAGAAGATAGAACAACCTTGCATTTATATAGTGCCTTACACAATATCAGCACATCCCAAAACCATTCCCCATTACTCACCTCAGAAGAAATATTCAGGAACAAACGTTTCTTCTGGAATTTAAGGGTAAAGTGTGAGTGGCTGGGTACAAGGACACAGTGTCTCATAGAAACTGTTGATATTGTAACTGTTTATATTCCTGTCTTTGTTTGGTACATATGATATTTTTTTAAAGTGGCTGGCATATCACAGTACCTGAGGCCTGGCAGTAATAAAATGGGAGAACTTTCTAACTTCTCCAGGCTCTGAACCCCCTGAGATACCCGATGAATTTGCACCAGCCTCACCATCAGTGCCTGTGCCTTCAGCTGCCAGAGCCCCCAGCTTTGGAATTCCCTCATTGAACCTCTTCACTTCTCACTTAAGACACTCCTCCCTTAAGATACTCCTTCAATCTATCTCTTGACCAAGCCTTTGATCACCTGTCCTAATATTTCCTGATGTTGTACACAGTCAGGTTTTGCTTGATGACACTCTTTGAAGCAGCTTGAGATGTAGTAAAGACACTATGCCAATGCACTTTATTGTTGTTGTTGTTTTAATGGCTGGTGGCCCTGCTGAATGAATGGATTGGTGTGAGAAAGACCTGTTCACCCCTCATGGACCATTCAGTACAGTACAACATGCCCATGCAGAGATGTCAGTGTAATGGCACAACTGGCTGGTGAGCCCACTGCCAGGCATTACCTGGTGCTCTCCATACAACAGGTGGTGCCACCTTTACTGTTACCTGCCCTTCTCAGCAGGACTCTCACTCTCTCTGGCCTTCACACATCTGCAATGAGAGCCAATGGATGTTATCTCCATGGACTACAAGAAGGCCTTTGACAAGGTGCCACACAGGAGGCTGCTGAGTAAGGTAAGGGCCCATGGTGTTAGAAGCAAGGTGCAAGCATGGATAGAAGATTGGCTGTCTGGCCGAAAGCAGAGAGTGGGGATAAAGGGGTCTTTCTCTGGATGGCAGCTGGTGACAATTGGTGTTCTGCAAGGGTCAGTGTTCGGACCACAACCTTTCACTTTGTACATTAATGATCTAGATGAAGGAACTGTGGCCATTCTGGCTACGTTTGCAGCTGATATATAGATAGGTGGAGGGACAGGTAGTATTGAGGAGGTAGGGAGGCTGCAGAAGGATTTGGACAGGTTAGGAGAGTGGGCAAAGAAGGGGCAGATGGAGTACAACGTGGGAAAGTGTGAGGCCATGCACTTTGGTAAGAAGAATAAAAGCATGGACTATTTTTTAAATGGGGAGAAAAGTCAGAAGTCTGAAGTGCAAAGAAACTTGGCAGTTCTAGTCCAGGATTCTTTCAAGGTAAACTTGAAGGTTGAGTCAGTAGTTAGGAAGGCAAATGCAACTTTGGCATTTATTTCGAGAGGACTTGAATATAAAAGCAGGGATGTACTTCTGAGGCTCTGTAAGGCTCTGGTCAGGCCACATTTGGAGTACTGTGTGCAGCTTTAAGACCCATACCTCACGAAAGATGTACTGACCCTGGAGAGGGTTCAGAGGAGGTTCATGTGAATGGTCCCATGAATGAAAAGCTTAACATATGAGGAACGGTTGAGGACTCTGGGCCTATACTTGATGGAGTTTGGAAGGATGAGGGGATTCGATTTGAAACCTAAAGAATACTGAATGGCCTGGACAAAGTGGATGTTGGGAAGATGCTTCCATTGGTAGGAGAGTCTAGGACCCAAGGGCACAGCCTTAGAGTAAAGGGAAGACCTTTTAGAACGGAGATAAGGAGAAACTTCTTCAGCCAGAGAGTGGTGAATCTATGGAATTCACTGCCACAGAAGGCTGTGGAGGCCAGGTCATTGAGTACATTTAAGACTGAGATAGATAGGTTCTTGATTGTCAAGGGGATCAAGGGTTACAGGGAGAAAGCAGGAAAATGGGGTTGAGGAACTTATCAGCCACGATTGAATGGGGGAGCAGACTCGATGGCTCAATGGCCTACTTTCTACTCCTATGTCTTATGGTCTTATGGTCTTATGGATTCAGGCTTTGGTTTTCAGACTGACTGGCCTGGTATTGATCTATCTGCTCCTTTATATCTTACATAGAATTTACAGACCATTCAGCCCTAATGGACCAGGCCAATCATTTACCTTCACAGGACTGTTCTCACTCCCCCTCAATCATCTTATTCCACCACCGTATTGTTTATTCCTTTCTCCCTGTTATGCTCATTTTCCCTTAAAAGCATCTGTGTTATAGCTTTCAACTAGACCACCTGGGAGTGAATCTCACATTCTCACCATTCCTTTGGTAAAGGAGCTTTATCTGATTTCCCTATTGGATTTATTAGTGACTCCTTATATTTTTGACTATTAGCTCTGATCTCTCTTCCAAGTACGAACATCTACACTGAATCTATTCTCAAATGTTTTCACAATTTTATAGATCTTCATTTGGTCCCCTCCAGCATTCCCTTTTCTGAAGAAAAGAGGACACCTTCTTTAGTTATTGCTGATAGTTGTCCTTCAAAGTCTTAACTTTATAACTTCTCCCCAATGCCTCAAAATCCTTGTTGGGTTACGGAGGGCTGAGAGAAGTGTGGGGCTCCCATCTTTCACTTGGAAAGAGAAGCGGGAGATTTCCCATGGGTGAGGTCCCTTTGCCAATAATCTTAACATTCCAAAACAAAAAGAATGTGTTTGGCAAAAGGCCTTGTAGACTGAGAGCAAAACCAACTCTCAAGCTGAGAAAGCTGTCTCTGAACACAGTGAGATGCTGCTTTACAAAAGTTTGCAAATCCATTTGTGAAGTAATCCAATCTGAATCAACATGGATCACAGTCAATGCCCAATGCAACTACCCAAAGATAAAGCAAATCTCTCCATCTATTTTTCTATATGGTATCCAACTCTAATTCTCCCCCTTCTCTATTTGTGCTCGTCACTCTCTGTCATAAACTTTTCCCCCAACTGCATATCTTCTGCAATGATGTTTATACACGGGTATTTGTTCAGTGTCTAAATGTACCATTCATTTTGGATTGTGGGCTCTAAAATCCTTGGACTTTGGAGTTGGAGGGGAGAGATGTTATAATGCAGGAAATGACAGAAAATTTGCACACAGCAAGGCCCCAGTTTGCAAGCAGTACGGCAATAATGACCAGTCAATCCATCTTAATGATATCAGCCCAAGATACAAGGGAGATCTCTCTTGCTTTCACACATGCCAGGTTTCTTCACAGCCATGTAAGATGGTAGACTGATCCTTGATTTATTTCTTCATTCATGGGATGTGAGCATTCTTGCTGCCCATCAAATAAAAAAATTAAAGAACTGCAGTTGCTGGAAATCTGAAACAAAATCAGAAATTGCTGGAAAAACTCAACAGATTTGACCGCATCTGTGGCGAGAAAGCAGAGTTGACATTTTGGGTCCAGTAACCCTTCTTCAGAACTGATTGTAACTAGGAAAGGTTGGTATATATGCTGAAAATGAGGTGGTAGGAGGCGTGAGGAGTAAATGATAGGTGGAAATGGAGCCCAGAGACAGAGAGAGAATAACAATGGGGCAGACAAAGGAATGGGTAAAGCTCCGTTCATTTTTTTCTCTTAAACAAAAAACTGAAAGAACTGCAGATGCTGGAAATGTGAAACAAAAATAGAAATTGCTAGAGAATCTCAGCAGGTCTGGCAGCATCTGTGGAGAGAAATCACAGTTAACATTTTGGGTCCAGTGACCCTTCTTCACACCTGCTTTGTCTCCTACCTGCCCACCTTGGGTCTTGTCAACATGCTTCTGGTTTCAAGAGGAGGACTGGAGCTCTTTGTTGTTCTGATCTTCCCTGAACTTTGGGAAGTTCCCTGAACTTTCAATGTTAATGGTGCTGCTCAGGGCCCTTTTTGTCAGACGAAAGCATATGCTCCAATTACGTTAAGTTTAAAAGTTTGGTTTTTAAGTTGTATCGCTTTCTCAGTTGTGTAAATGAATGTTGGAGCAAGAATTGTGATCACTGTGACAATAATTACCACATCAATGATATATGCTAAACTTTTATTCAGTTTCAATTCCTTCTGTCTATCTTTAAATAGTAAGTTTGCAAGTCACAGAAAATTTGGAAGTGCTTTCTACAACTTTTGTTAAAAAGTATTTCATTGGCTGTGAAAGGGCTTTATGGCATCCTGAAGTTATGTGAGAGGTGCCAGAGAAATGCAGGTTTGCTCTTCCTTCTGCTTTCCTGGTGAAGTGATTCCCTCTGCTGCTGTTCTCACACTGACGCTGTTCTCTGGCAGGGTTTTGGAGATGGAGCTGGCGAGTATTGGTTGGGGAATGAGGCCATTTATCTGCTGACCAGTCAACGGGTCCACTCATTACGGATTGAGCTGAGGGACTGGGATGGAAACCAAGTCTATTCCTTATATGAGAAGTTCCACTTGAGCAGTGAGAAGCAGAACTACAGGTACTGCATTTGGTTTTGCTTGAAAATGGTCACTGAGAGACTAATAAAAGTCACTCCAAGTAAAACGAATGATTTCCAAACAATATCACACTCCACACTTTCCAAGACTCCTGTGGTTCATGGAGTCATCATACCAGATTTTATTACTTTGCAAGTGTTAGCCAGGATCATAGATAAAATTCTTGTTTAAATAATAATTTTTTTTTAAAAAAACTGTATAAGGTAATGTCACCATAGTCCTGCTGTCTTATTAGAGAGAGACAATTGGTGATGGTTTGATATGAGGGTTACCATGTCTCAGGTGAGGGGAGAAGGTGAGTCTTTCATGGTAAACTCAGCTAATCCAGGAATTGAACCCACACTGTTGATATCATAAAGCAGCTGTCCAGCCAACTGAGCTAAGTAGAAACTGATTAAAGCTACTGTGCAATAATCCATTGTTAAATAATCTGCATGAAAAATTGGAAGATAAAGCCAGCAAGGACAACCAGGTTGCAGGGTGAGAGCACACAAAACTTAACAATATCTCATGTCTACCCCTATTCTAAGGTTTAATGAATTTTGTCTGTTTAAGAACTTAAGAATTATTTTAGACAGGGACAACAGGGTGAGAAATTTGCATGAAGACGAAACAATCGGGAAGCAATGTAAAGGTATCTCTATCTGTGGGTCTTTCAGTGCAAGTGCATCTCAACTGAATGGATAGAGGCCAATCAGCAGGAAACAGGTTTGCTGGCCTTTAGTATCATTGTGGGATTTGATCTACTGTTGTCACATATACCTAAGTACAGTGAAAGGTTTTATTTTGCATGTAATACAGGCAGCTCATAACATACAAGGACATACAGATCATAGGGTGTTTAGACAGAGTGAGGAATATAAGGTTATGGCTGCACAGGAGGTGCGCAAAAAGCAAGATCAACATTAGATTTGAAATTTGAGAGATCCATTCAGCAGTCTAATAACAGCGGGGAAGAAACTGTCCTTAACCCTGTTGGTATGCGTGTTCAAGCTTCGATATCTTCTATCTGACAGAAGAGGTTGGAAGATATTATAGCAAGGGTAGGAGGGGTCATTGATGATGTTGGCTGCTTTTCCATGGCAACGAGGTGTGTCGATGGTGTCAATGGATGGGAGAGATAGTAGAAACTGCAGATGTTGGAGAATCTGAGATACCAAGGTGTAGAGCTGGATGAACACAGCAGGCCAAG
>NW_025977092.1:0-7124 GCF_021869965.1 Rhincodon typus | reverse complement strand
GCTTCTATCAAATTAGTTGAAGGGCAACATGACAAGGCCTAGCATGGGATATGGGGGATTTGGATATAGCTATATGGGAATTAGGACACTGCGAGGGAGAAGGGTTTCTCGTTACTATTTTTGACCCGTCTTCTTTTTTTTAGTTTCTGACAACATGGCCGACAATTTTGTTTCTCTTCCTTTTCAAGCAGCTATTGGGTTTCCTTGATGGTGATGGCTATTTTAACAGGATTGCGGGTTCTTAAGTTCCAGCCAAGTGCTGGTTAAAAGTTGCAAACTAAATTAATGGCATTAAAAAATGACAGCTGCTATTGTTACAATGATGACTTGGGTAATTTGGAGATTTTGTAGCCATTAAGCCCTGAGAATGTGAATACTAACCAATATATTTACAGAGAGTACTGTTTTTTTTCTTTATTCTTTCACAGGATGAGGGCGTCGCTGGCCAGGCAGCATTTATTGCCCATCCCTAATTGCCCAGAGGGCAGTTAAAAGTCAACCACATTGCTGTGGGTCTGGAGTCACATGTAGCCCAGGCCAGGTAAGGATGGCAGTTTCCTTCTCTAAAGGACATTAGTGACATTTGGTCATTTGCAAGGAGATGAGACAATTACATGATAGATCATGTGCTTATAAAAAAAATGAAATAATAAATCATGTGCTTAAACTGTGGAAGAAGGAGATTAGCAATAACATCCACTGCTGCCTAGTGAGAAACTTGTTCTTCTTGACAAACCATATAACATGGTGTGAATATTCCCAGACATTGAGATGGGCCTGGCCAGCATTCCCACGTGATTCTGCCACAAATTTCATCATAACCCACATCACTCAGACATTCTGCCTTATGTTTGTTTAATGAATATCAATTTCTCAGTTTTCATTCAAGGTTGTGAGTCTAAGTTCTCCTTACGTTAATAAACGGACAAATATCAAATTAACAAACCATTCCCGAGGCACAATTTCTGACATGGTAATAATTATCAAACATTCCTGTGTCCTGCTCTGTGATGATTAGCCTGGGAACTTCCTGATTTCTAATTATTCTTCCTTTCTGTTCATGAGGCAGCTCCTTACCACAGTCAAAATGTGTTCCACTTCATTGCTGTTCGATGTTTAAATGTTACCTACTAACCTCCATCACTAAGCTAATGTCCCACCATTTAGAATGGAATTCCAATCTGAGGGCTCGCACTCTTTACAAACTTATCTGGTCAGATAGCAAAGACAGTTACCCCATTTCTGTGACTCACGGTTGCTGCTAAGTCGATCTGTCTTTCAAAAGAGGCTTCCACCAACTGGTGCTGCAATGGGATCTGATGTAACATGCAAGTTCTATGATCCAATATTATGCAAATCATAAATTCTAGCCTTGAGTCACATCTACAAAAGTTTATTGTCTAAGTGCAGTCTTATTCAATGTTATCATCATTTCCCAGCAAAGGAAACTCATTAATCACCACCTCAGAGTTTCTTCCCATTAGCTATCCCATGCTTGAATGGAGAGGAACACTGTGTGATTATACAGTAAATAACATAGTTACAATTAAAAGACTTGAACCTCTCAGACCACAAATATTCATCAGAAATTTGAAAAGTACACAATCTAATGAAGCTTATCCATTTCAGGCTCTACCTCTCCCAATGAAGCTTGTTCCTCTTGTACCTTAACATGTCCATCAAATCCCTTTATGCCTAATACTCCCATCGAAGTCCATCCCTATGATGCCTGAATGCTTGCACTGAGGCCAGTGAGATGAAGACACTGGAAACCCATCCACCCAGCAATCTGGCCTTCTCAACAAAAACAACAAAGCATTTGATCACATCCTGGGAGCTAGAATTCTGTTTGAACAGTTCATGTCGAAAGAGAAAATGGAGGACACAGAAATCTTTCCTTTTCAATAAGTGCAACCTTTATTGTACGAATTTATTAAACAGAGTATGCACTATTACCTTAACAATATTGTTTTAAAATTGTTTATGCAATAAACTCAGCTCTACCTTTCACATCCTGCAAGAATGCACTTACACAGTGTAACAATATTGAAAGTTCATTTACTGCTTTGAAGACCAGCCAAACAGTATGCCAAACAGCCCTTTGGAATTCATCTGAACATTCCTCAGTATTCATGATATTGTCTGACTTTAGTTTGCGTCAGTATCCTTCCATTAGTTTTTTGGCCATCCGATCTTCCACTTTTTCTTTAGACACATCACAACTGTGGATGTCTTAGCATTTTGTTCAGCATTTTGGTAGCAAGACATTTTTCTACCCACAGCTATTCAAATGACTCATCAGGTTCCATTTCAGCATTTACTCAGGGGCACAATTCTTGCTTTATCCCAGATAGCTTCACTGAGCTGGCACTGCCCCCATTTGTCTCCAAGAACCAATCGTTCTCAGGTACACCACGTAAATACTGCTGAGGGCCTCTTCTACACACACTGACAGATGTACGACATTCTTAATGTGACCCGTGTATCTATTAAATCCCATGGCTCCAAACTAATCCCAAGGCCTTTCCCGGAGTCAACAACAATTAACTGCATCTAGTCTCTCAGGAAATTCTCTGAGCCTGAACTGCATAGATTCTGTTACAGCAGTACTCATTTGATGATGAAGCCATTTCTCCAGTCTCCTGACCACCTCTCCCTTTAAACTGTAATGGGCCTTCAGTTTTATGGCTTGATTTTTCAGTGTGTTATCCCATGTTTCATACATCACAGAGACAAGATTTTATTGAATCAGATATCTCCAAGTTTATTAACAACTAACTATTTACATTAATATGACATTCTAGACTTACATGTTCAGTCTGAGTTATATGCTAACTTAGGTTACTGTTACTTTGCAACACAATGCCACATATCATGATGCCATATAGCTCTCTTAAAGGTACAGTCCCTTCCTGAGGCTTGTGCAATAATGTAACATCATTGTCTTAAGTGGGAAAGTAATTTGGACAGTTTTTCTACCTAGTGAGCTGTCTTGTCTGCCAGACATCTATCTATGAGACAAGTTGAAAAGTCTTGCCACCATCTTCACCTCTCTGTGTTTCCGACTGGAGAAGCAGTTCATCCTGAGACAACCTGACTGAAAGTTTATTGACCTCTTATCTCCTTATTCATCAAGTCGATGTCCACTTCCATCTCTGCTCCTGCCTCTATCCAATGATGCTAAAGAGAAAGCAATAAACTACAGAAGCTGGAAGTCTGAAAGCAGAGAGAGAAAGTGCTGATAATATTCAGCAGGTGTGGCAGTGCCTACGGAGAAAGAAGCCGAGACCTTTCACTTTATTCCATTCCTTCTTTATTGGTTGATTCAACTATTCTGAATTCAACTATTCTTTGACCGGCCACTCACCCACCATAAACATCAACTCACCCCCAAATTCTGCTTTCTATTCTGTAACATGCACCAAATCCATTTTATATTCTTGTGTTTATTGACTATAATGAATTCAACAATGCCTTGATTTTAGAATACTCATCACATGTTCAAAATCTTTATCCATGTATCTCTAGCTCTGTAATGACTTTCAGTCTTAAAATCTTCCAGTATCTTTGCTTTTATCTAATTTTAGTCCCTTCACCGCTGATGGATATGTACTCAACAGGCAAGGCCCTAATGCCAAGAGCTCATTCTGCAAAGCTTTGTATCTCTCTACATCTTTTTCCTCCATAACTCACATTTTAAAATCTATTCTGTGGATAAGTTCTCAATTACATTTCTTAATCTATGCTTAAGTAGTGTCAGTTTTCTCTTCATAAAGCTCCTCTGAAATGACTTAACATGCCTTCCCACAGTAAGAGAAAATGCGGTTTGTTTTAATGATGCTACTTGACATACCCAAGGAGAGGCCAGGGTCTTTTTTTGTTTTTAACAATAACAGAAATTGGAAAAGCTCAGCAGGTCTGGCAGCATCTGTGGAGAGAAATCAGAGTGAACGTTTTAAGTCGAGTAATCCTTCCTCAGAACCCTTTTGTTTCTTTGCTAAAATGATTGTGACATTCACTACAGGCAGAAGCTCAGTGTGATATTTACTAACTTCTGTAATTGTCACAGGAGAAAGATTGCAACAGGAACAAATATATTTGGAAGGACTCATTTCTATTACTGTCAGTGAGCGCTTCCCTCCAATAGAAGCACAGATCGCCTTGCTGGAAAGGGAATGTCAGCATGAAGCTACAGTGGCAGACCAACATCAATTACAAGCTTTAGGTGCGTATGACACTATTGCTACAATCAACAAAGTGCACCAGATCTGTCATTGATGTGGTCTGTCATGGTTACACAGAGGCTATCTGGCATTTCTTCAGATCTGCAAAGCATGTGGCACCAAAGGACATTGGGCACGCAGATACAGAAAGACTGCTTTCAAAATTAAATCAGATTCTAGAACAAAACACAGATGACTAATAAAGTGGCACGGCATTACAACACCAGCAGCTTAGGAAGTCCAAATTTGCTGAAACACACTGGCAAAGTTGTAATATGCCTTTGGCGTGGTCCATGACTACATGATGACATGGGAAAGGCAAGGCTATATTACCTCAAGTGGCAGTACAATTCAATATGAGACACGAGTCAAGGACGTAGTGGAAGCAGCGATTGAACCAAAAAAGGCAGCAGTAATTAAAATTAAAGTGCACAGAAAGATCCAAACATCAGAACAGAGAAGAAACCAATATGCAGACAGTGCAGCAAAAGCAATGTTAGAACAAGAAGTGATCACCATAGCAACTATGAAAAAAACAAGAAGACAAAGATGACGAATAGAACATTTTAAGTTTACAAGCAGCATCTAGTTTAGAAGAAAAAACAGAATGGAGCAAAGGTGGGGCAGTGTGAGGAGCAGATGATGTTTGAAGGAAGGAAAGTAAGGTGGTAGCTCCCATATTCTGTCAATGGATGCTATAATGTTTACCATGGATTAGCATACAAAGGGAGGAATAAAATTATACAACTGATATCCAATTGCTGGTAGTGGAAAGGAATGGGAAGAGACATAGCTACGTTTTGTCAGAGAACCAGGACAGGGAATTAAAATCAAAATGAGCTTCCATCTTTGTCAACGGGGACCATGGGAACACATCCAAATAGACTTCATAGGACCACTCCCACAAAGTCAGAATAAAAAATACTGCCTGGTCATGGATGACCAATTTACTAGGTGGGTTGAAGCCTTCCCCACAAGGGATTGTACAGCAACCAGGGTAGCAAGAATACTTGCTACAGAAATAATACTTAAATAGAGAGTTTGCCTACAATTGGACTCAGGCCAAGGGACTCACTTTACAGGCAAATACCTGAAAGAAGCATGCAAATTCTTGGGAATAACACAGAAGTATCGTATCCCCTATCAACCACAAAGCTCAGAAATGGTACAGAGAATGAATAGATCTCTGAAAAATGCCCTGACTAAAGCAATGGTAAGTGAAGGGATTAAATGGACCCAATCCCTACCAGCCATTTTAATGGCCCAAACAGCAATGAACCCGAAGGCCACTGGACTGACACCCTTCGAGCGCATGACAGGACAGGCAATGACACTCTCCCAGGGTCTGGTCACTGGGGAAGTAGAACTAACTAACAGCAAGGGACAAGTCTGGGATTATGTGAGATTCCTCTATAAGCATTTATACATACTTTATGGACAAGCATGAGACCAGCAGCTTGTCAAGGACTGGGAATCTGAGGGACACCCAGGACAAACAGGAATGCCAGTCCCAGGATCAAAGGGCCTGGTAAAAATAATCTCAAGAAGAGAGCCCTATCTCCTCTCTCTTCTAGGCATGCCCACCTTGAAGAAGTTCTGCTTCTCTCCAATGAGATTTCCATTCTGAGGAAGGGTCACCAGACCCAAAACGTTACTCTGATTTTTCTTCACAGCTGCTGCCAGACCTGCTGAGCTTTTCCAGCAAATTCTGTTTTTGTTCCTGATTTACAGCAAAGGCAGTTCTTTCAGTTTTTATTTAGCCTTATCCCCTATCCTGGACCTGATGAGGTAATATTAACAGGTAATAGGAGCTCGCTTGTTAATGAAAATGGAAATGGTAAATGGAGACATCCTGTACAATTAAAAATATACAGAAACTAACAGCCGCTAACAAGTCTGGTATTTTCTTTCTCTCTCTCTCTCTCTCGTAGATCACAGGAAGCTTTCTAGCAACATCATCTCAGAACTTCATCAACAATCAACATAATTCTGGAGCCCTTGAAAAACCGATTGTGATGTGGTTGCGCGGTGGTAATTGCAATTAAGAAGAACATTGATAGTAGCTAAAGCATGAAAACACTACTCCTCTGCAGGCTTCTCTTGATTATGATCCTACTGTGAACAGATGGGCACTTCTTAAACACAGAACTTAACGATAACACGTTTATATACATGTCAAATGTTTATGCCAAATGTACTAATGCCTCAGGTTGCTGGGTTTGTTTACACATTCCCATACATTCAAAGGGTGGTATCCCTCTGAGACCAATTGCTTTCTTCACATCTTAAGTGGCAGAATGCATCACTTGCCAAAATGAATCCCTAATGGCTGGGGTTCGCATGGCTGATCAATCTTCTGCAAAGACCGCGTCATATTGGGTAGACATTAATGGTACCTGAGATAAGTTGGAATCAGCAGGGTACAGATTTTCTGCTTTTGAACGCTGGTACCAACCTCAATTTAATACCTCCCATACACCACCATTTGTTATCCTTACTAAAATACAAGGGTGAAAAAGTAGCCTGTTACTTCTATTTGCTTTATTCTATCTGAGCCGGGGGTTAGTCTGCAGGTCAATGTAGTTGCATTCAATATTTTATTGTCACTTTGCCAACATCTAAACTTAATTTTACCAACTTCATGGTAGCAGGAACTTTTATTCATATCTGGTTTTCTGACTGTATACCACATTTTATCCTGTACAATGGCACTTACTTTATGTGTGGCCACAAAGCATACACATGGCTACCGCCATCTTGGACAGGATCATGTTTCCTAGGTGAAATGGTGTCATTTGTATGCCATACATCATCAGTCCTGGAGGGATCACTGAGACAGCACAAACATGCCATGACAGAAAGAGAAAGGTTCTTTGCCATCTTGTTACCCTGATACAGCAT
>NW_025977091.1:0-7124 GCF_021869965.1 Rhincodon typus | reverse complement strand
CCTAACCTGTTCTTCCTCCCACCTATCCCCTCCTCCCACCTCAAGCCACACCTCCATCTCCTACCGACTAACCTCATCCCGCCCCCTTGACCTGTCCGTCCACCCTGGACTGACCTATCCCCTCCCTAACTCCCCACCTACACTCACCTTTACTGGCCCCATCCCCGCCTCTTCGACCTGTTTGTTTCCTCTCCACCTATCCTCTCCTCTATCCATTTTCTATCCGCCTCCCACTCTCTCCCTATTTATTTCAGAACCCCCTTCCCCTCCCCCTTTTCTGATGAAGGGTCTAGGCCCGAAACGTCAGCGTTTCTGCTCCTATGATGCTGCTTGGCCTGCTGTGTTCATCCAGCCCTGCACCTTGTTGTCAAGGACTTGTACAAGTTGGTTGGTGTAGGGATAGAAAAGTCAGTCAAGCAATGTAATTATTAAGCCCAATATAGTGGAGAGATTTACTCTGTCATGACTGTATAATTGCATATTTTGCAAGTGAGACTAAGCTGTCCTATAAAGTGGACACAGAATCTCACAGGATAAGTCCCAGAAGTGACATGACATTTTATTGATTTACTGCAACCAAAAGCAAACAGTTCAAGGTGTTATTTTAGACACTAAATAATTCGAGGAATTGTCCATCAAAACCTCTAAAAGACTGAAAGGCTTCTGTTATGTCGAAGAGGAGACTGGAAAGACCCTGCAAGGAATTCCACCACAACTGACTTGGCCTTATGGAACAATTATTCAAAAAAGTTAATATCGGCCATTTTGTTAAAAAATTTTAAGAATGGCTGGAAGGACCAATGAGTATGCAGAGATTTTTAGAGACTGTGAAGACAGAGCCAGCTGAAAGAGCAGTGAACAGCATTTGAGAATTAGGTTGTGTGCCTGACACTGGGAATTGCAGAGAAAAGTGTACAGAAAGCTCTGTTCCACCAAAAAGGATTGTGAGCACTTTTCAAATGTCATGCTAGCAGAACCAGTAGAGTAGGGACTTTTATGTTTTCCCTGAAGCTGCTGTATCCATGTACAAAGGCAACTTAAAAATATAGAAGCCACTGCAGATACCAAATTCTGACACAAGGTTTTCAACATGTTCACTTCAGAAAGACAATATTCATAAAAGTAGTAGATCTGTAAAAATAGTAGACACTGATCTTAATTACATCTTTATTAGTATTCTTTATCCAAACCTACTTTTAATCCTTGTACCTGTGGATTTTCAGCTGATACTTTTATCACTTGAATAATTTGCAACTGTTTTGCAAGAAACTAACTTGACTAAATTGGTCTACTTGACAAAATAAAAAGGGGTTAATTAAGTCACACAATTTTTTGCAGTTCATTGATTACTCTGACACAATTAGTGATTCTGACATCTGTATCCAGCACATCCTAACCCTGAACTGCAAGTGTCTGTTGGAACAGTGTAGAGGAAGCTTCATTCTCTATCTAACGCATGCTGTACCTGTCCTAAAAGCATATGTTCAAGCAGTTTGGAATGAGTCTTACAGGTATCTAACCTGTGCTGAACTCAACCTGGGAATATGACTTTATATCTTCTTTACTTCCCAGTTGCAATGCTGTCAGGATCTTGATAGAAATTCTTTAGCTGATGTCAACATGCATTATCCAAGTCTTTACTTAAAACTCATATCCATTTCATAGTAAAATTTATCACCTGAGATTTACAAATTCCTCATTCACTATATTCCAGAATTTTAAAATTTCAGACAAATAAATCGCATGGTCATAATGTTGAACACAAATAAAGTTCCTGATTTCCAAAATTAATAATATATGAATGTTTTCATTTAGAAAATTTATTAAATTTATACCTTTTAATGTTCTTGATTTATAAAATTCCTAACAGAGTTTGATTTTTAAGAACTACATCAATCATAACTTTTATTTGTTCAAATTGATTTATAAAGTTGATTATATCAAATGCTTGATATATGAGGTTAATAATTAATGAAACTTTGATGTGTAAATGTTGTTGGTTTAAATAGTTTATGCATTTATGATTTGTAAATTTTCTAATTTATAAGGTTTCTGGTTTAGGTTATGACACATCATATGCATGCAAGCTCTACCTTTATATTACATCATATTTTTCTGCTAGTAGTTTATTTGGTACATTTCCTGATGCTGGTGATTTTCTTTCTGCAATTTCTAATGTTGTTTTATATAGTTCCTAATTTTCTGTCAGTAAATTTTTGATGGTGATGATTATGATGATTAAGGGCATACATCTCCCAGTGACGAGTTGGAGAAGGTGAGTTGCCTTCCTGGTTCTGGATAGATGGAATACTGTCATTCTTTTTAAGGTGAATAAATAAAGGTTAAATTTGTTTACAAAGAAACAAAGAAATTGGGAGCAGGGGTAGGGCCTTTGAGCCCACTTTACCATTCAGTATGATCTTGGCTGATCATCCAGCTTGGTAGCCTGTTCCTGCTTTCTCCCCATACGCTTTGATCCCTTTAGTCCTATACTATACTTACTATATGTAACTCCTTCTTGAAAACATTCAACGCTTTGGCCTCTACATCTTCCAGTGGCAGAGAATTCCACAGGCTCACCACTCTGGATGAAGAAATTTCCCTCACTGGGGTCCTAAATGAACTATCTTATGTCTGTCACCGCTGGCTCTAGACTCCCCCATCATTAGGAACATCCTTCCTACATTTGCCCTGTTCTAGCTTTGTTATAATTTTAGAGATTTCAATGACATCCCCCTTAATTCTACTAAACCCCATTCAATATGGTACTAAATATACACTGAGGGGGCATTTCAATGCCCACCACCAAGTGTAGCTCGGCAGCAGCACGACTGATCGAGCTGGTTGGGCCCTAAAGGATTGCTAGACAGTGGGTGAGGAAGGAAGCAACATGAGGGAAAAACATGGTTCGCCTAATCCTTACCAATCTGCCAGCTGCAGATGCATGTGTCCATGACAGCACTGGCAAGAGTGACCACCGCACAGCCCTTTGTGGAGACCAAGTCCCATCTTCGCAACGATAATACTCTCCCATCAAATTGAATGGCACTATCACTTAGCTACATTGTACGGACTTTGAACAGATCTAACAACTCAAGATTAGACATCCATTATGTGCTGTTGGTCGCCAACAGCAGCAGAATTGTACTCCAGCACAATCTGCAACCTCATGGCCTGTCATTTCCCCCGTTCAACCATTAGCACAAGCCAGGAGATGAACCCTGGTTCAGTACAGAGTGCAGGAGGGTATGCCAGAAGTAAACCCAGGCAAACCTGAAAATGAGGTGTCAGCCTGGTGAAGTTACAAAAGAGAATGGCTTGCATGCCAAACAGCATAAGCAGCAAGTGATAAACACATCTAAGCATCCCATAACTAACGGATCCAATCTCAGCTCTGCAGCTCTGCCACATCCAGTCGTGAATGGTGGTGGAGAATTAAACGACTCGCTGCAAGAGGTGGCTCCAAAAATATCCCCATCCTCAATGATGGAAGAGCCCAGCACATCAGTGCAAAAGATAAGGCTGAAGCATTCGCAGCAATCTTCAGCCAGAAGTGCTGAGCAGATGATCCATCTCGGCCTCCTCCAGTGGTCCCCAGCATTACAGATACCAGTCTTCAGCCAATTTAATTCACTCCATGTGATATCATAAAATGAGCAGAGGAACTGGATACATTAAAGGCTATCGTCCCTGACAATATTCTGGAAATAGTACTGAAGACTCATGTTCCAGAACTTACCACTCCCTGAGCCAAGCTCTTCCAGTACAGTTACAACACTGGCATCAACCCGACAATGCGGAAAATTGTACAGCATTATCCTGTACACAGGACAGATCCAACCCAGCCAATTATTATCAATCATCAGTAATGTGATAGTAGATGTCATTAACAGTGCTGTCAAGCAGCTCTTCTCAGCAATAACCTGCTCAGTTTGGGTTCCTCCAGGTCCATTCAGCTCCTGATCCCATTACAGCCTTGGTTCAAACATGGGCAAACGAGCTGAATTCCAGAGGTGAGGTAACTGCCCTTGACATCAAAGCTGCATTCAACCTAGTGTGGTATCAAGGAGTTTGAACAAAACTGGAAGCAATGGGAATTGGGTGCAAACTTTCCACTGTTTGGAATCACACCTAGCACATAGGAAAATGGTTGTGATTGTTGGAGGTCAGTCATCTTAGCTCCAGGACATCTCTGCAGGAGTTTCTCAGGGTAGTGTTCTAGGCCCAAATGTCTTCAGCTGCTTTATCAATGATCTTTCCCCCATCTTAAGGTCAAAACTGGGGATGTTCACCAATGATTGCACAATGTTTAGCACCATTTGCAACTCCTCTGAAACTGAAGTAGTCCCTGTTCAGTTGCAACAAGATCTAGACAATATCCAGACTTGAGCTGTTAAGTGGCAAGTAACAATCACACCACACAAGTGCAGGCAATGACCATTTCCAATTAGAGACATTCTAACCATTTCCCATTGACATTCAATGGTGTTACCATCACTGAATCCCCCACTATCAACATCCTGGAGGCTACTATTGACCAGAAACCCAACTGGACTCACCACTTAAACACAGTGGCTACAAGAGCAGGTGAGAGGCTAGGAATCCTGTGGCGAGTAACTTACCTCCTCACTCCCCAAACCCTGTCCACCATCTTCAAGACACAAGTCAGGAGTGGGATGGAATACTGCCCACCTGCCTGAATGGGTGCAGCTCCAACAACACTCGAGAAATTTGACACCATCCAGGACAAAACAGCCCAGTTGATTGGCACTACATCCACAAGCATCCACTCTCTCCACCGCTGATGTTCAGTAGCAGCAAATGTGCAATATCTACAAGATGCACTGCAGAAATTTTCACTTCCATCTTGAAGCAGAAGGACAGCAGGTACATGGGAAAACCACTACCTGCACGCACCCCTCCAAGAAACTCACCATCCTAATGTGGTAATATATTGCCATTTCTTTGTCGCTATGTCAAAATCCTGGAATTCCCTCCATAAGGGCATTGTGGGTCAACCTACAGCACATGGACTGCAGTGGTTTCAGAAGACAGCTCACCACCACTTTCTCAAGGGCAACTAGGGATGAGCAATAAATGCTGGTCAGCCAGCAATGCCCATGTCCTACAAGTGAATTAAAAAATTTCAATACAATTTCTCTTCATATGTCAGCCCTGTTATCCCACTAATCAGTTTGGTAAACTTTCATCACTCTCCCACCATGACCAGAACATCGTTCCTCAGCTAAGAAGACCAAAAACTGCACACAATCCTCCAGCTAGGGACTTACCAATACGCTGTACAATTGCAGCCAGACATCCCTGCTCCTACACTCAAATCCTTTTGCTATGAAAGCCATGAAGTCTCTGCTGACTTTTTGCTTTTAGCCAATTTCCCCAGCCCTATTTGCACGCATCAAAACACAGCAGCTCAGTTTCTTGGATGTTAAAGCTGTTCCCAGTTAATCAGGATTAGCTAATTGAATGAAGTAGAAGAAGAGATCCTGACCCAGCTGTGTGCTGGTGGCAAATGATTTTTAAAGTGATTTCTGTTGCTTTGCCCACAAGCAGAACAGAAGTTGCTTCTTGGTGCTTCTGAAAGTCAGAGCAGACGACAGAATGACATTGTTCAGAGCTTCGTAATCTCACCTACACAGACATCTGTGTCCTGCCTTCAGCCTCCTTCCTGCTGCAGGGCTCAAAAGTCTGAATTGATGAGGATGTGCATCCTTTCCCTTTGGTTTGGTGCTCTTAAGAAATTAATAACACTCAAAGACATTTATAATTTTCAAGTGTAATAAAAAATATTGCTGAGGTAGAGGGAAAATGAGAGGGTTCAGCACCTTGCTGTGTTAACTATTCCTGCCCCAGGCTGGTGCTGAAGATGTCAGGCTCAAAAGACCTTGTAGAATGCTGCACAGGAATTGAAGGTAACTTTTGTGACTTAAAACCTGTGTTATATCTTTTTCACCAAAGCCTGTACTATTGAGTATGCAAGAAAGTCGATCTAGGAAACTAGAAACCAAGATCATAAGAAACAGGAAATAAAAACAGAAAATCCAGTTTCCAGGGAAACTCAGCAGGTCTGGCGGCATCTGTGGAGAGAGAAAGAATGTTAATGTTTCAAGGCCAGTATGACTCTTAGAAGACTCATCTGTTTCTTTCTCCACTGATGTTGCTAGAACAGAGTTAACTGAGCCTTAACTAACAGAGTATTCTAAGATTCATACTGAACTCAAACATTAACTCTTTCCACTCTCCATTCACCACTCTGCCAGACCTGCTGAGTTTCTCCAACACTTTCTGTTTAAATTCAGGTCTCCAACATCCACAATGTTTTGCCTTTATCATAAGAAAAAGAAGCTGTAATAGGCCATTTGACCTGTAAGCCTGCTCCATGTGCAACGAGCCAACGACCTAAGCTTGTGACTTTTGCTCCACTTGCCGGCCAATCCCATGATAACACTTAACTCCCATGCTCAATCGCTGTCTACCTCAACTTTGAATATATTCAATCAGTCAGCTTCCACCGGTCTCTGGGCAAGAGAATTTCACGAACTGGTGACCCCCAGCAGAAATTTTCCTTGTCTCTGTGTTAATTTAAAGACCCACTTTTTTGAACTGCGCTTCTGTTTTGGATCCCAGGTGAGAGGACAATCCCATCAAAATCTACCCTGTCATGGCCTTTCCAAATCTTGTTTAAAAACAAATTACCGTAAATATTGGAGATATGAAATAACAAAGTGCTGGAAAATGCTCAGCAAACCTAGACCTTGAGTTTTTCCACCGTTTTTGTTTATCCTCTTCTCAGTATATTACATCTTTCACAAAGATCACTGCCCAGTGTTCTAACTTCCATAAACTAAAGGGCTCAACCTTTCCTCATAAGACACCACCTTTCGCTAAGAAATCAATCTTGTGAACCTTTTCTAACTTGCTTCCAATGAGAGTAATCTTCCTCAAGTTAGGAGACCAGATCTGCAAAGCACACTCCAGATATAGAGTCACCCATACCCAGAGATAACAAGGTGTGGAGCTGGATGAACACAGCAGGCCAAGCAGCATCAGAGGAGCAGGAAGGCTGACGTTTCGGGCCTAGACCCTTCATCAGATTTCTGATGAAG
>NW_025977090.1:0-7125 GCF_021869965.1 Rhincodon typus | reverse complement strand
CCCTTACAATCAGGTACTGCCTCTGTATTGACCGTCTGACAATGATGCACACCGTCTGTACTGTACCTTCGACAAACAGGCACTGACTCAGTAATGACTCCCGGTGATAAGGCATTCTGTCGGGACTGAACATATGATATTAAGGCACCTGCTCAGTACTGACCAGATGATAAGGAAGCATTCCAACAGTTCTAAACCACTGACAGTGCTCTAATACCTCAGGACTGACCCTCCCATCATGTAACACTGCTTCAATTCTGACATCTGCGTAATGAGGCACTACCACAGTCCTGACCTTCTGACAATAATGCACTCCCACAGTTCGGACCGTCTGACAGTGCTTCAATACCTCAGAGATGACCCACTAATCATATGGTCCTCCCTCAAACCATCCCCATTACATTGATGCACTGCCTCAGTATTGACCCTCTGACAAAGTGGCACTGCCTCACAGTTGACCGACTGACAATGGGGCACTCCCTCAGTGCGGAAACTCTGATAGAGGTTTGATATTAGGAGAGTACTGCACTGCGAACAGGTCAATATTAAGGGGATGCCGCATTCTCGATGGCCAATATTCAGGGAGTGCTGCACTGTTGGTGGGCCAGTATTCAGGGAGTGCCACACTGCTTGTGGTCCGATAATAAGGGAGTACTGCACTGGCAAAGAGTTCCCACCGAGGGAATGCTGCACTCTCAGATGGTCAATATTAAATGAGTATTTCACCCTCAGAGGTTTGATATTAGGGGAGTGCTGCAGTGTGAGCAGGCAAATATTAAAAGAATGCTACACTATCAGAGGGTCCATATTAAGGGAGTGGTGCACTGTCGGAGGTCAACTATTAATGGAGTACTGCAACTTTAGTGACTGAGTGCTCAGGCAGAGCAGCACAGCAAAGGGTCAGTAATGAGAGAATGCTCAATTGTCAGAGACTTAGTACTGAGGGAGTGCTTAATCAGAGAGTTAGTACTGAGGGAGTGCTGCATTGTCAGAGTATCATCACTGAGCGAGTACCACAATATCGGAGGGTCAATATGAAGCATATGCTACACTGTCAGAGGGTCAATGATGACAGAACGCTGCGCTGTCAGAAGGTCAGTAGTGAGGGAAAGCTGTATTGTCAGAGATTCTTCATTGAGGGAGTGCCGCTCAGTTGAAAGACCAATATTAAGGGAATGTTGCACCGTCACAGCGTCAATATTAAGGGTGTGCTGTACTGTCAGAGGGTCAGCGTTAAGGGAGTGGCACACTAACAAAGAAGCACGGCCAGAGAGCTGACCCTCTGACTATGAGGCACTCCGTCAGTACTGACCCTCGAACAGTACAATACACTCTGGAGTACTGATGACTGACCCTCTGATAGTGCATTTCTGCCATATGTTAACCCTCTGACATATCGGTATTCACTCAGCAGTAACCTGACGACTGACCCTTTGACAAGGCCATTTGAGAGAGATGTGTTCCTTACTATTGACTCTCTGATACTGGAGCACTCTCTTAATATAGACCTTCTGACAGGGCAGCTCCCTTTCATTACTGGCCTCCCAGAGGGCAGCACTCTCTCACCATTGACCTTCTGACAGCACAGCACCCACTTAAAATTGGCCCTCTGACAGTCCAGCACTCCCTCAGTATTGATCCTCCAACAATGGAACATTCCCTCAATACTGACCCCCAGTGCAGCATTCCATCAATAGTGACACTGCATTACACACTTAATATTAGCCCTCTGTCAGTGTGGAACTCCCTCAGTGATGACACTCTGATAGTACATCACTCCCTCCGACAGTGTTGCACACCCTTAGCATCAACCCACTGACAGTTTCAGCATTCCCTTAATATTGACCAACTCACAGTGCAGCACCACTCTAATATCAAACCCCTGAAAGTAAAACACTGCATTAATATTGACTATCTGACAGCACAGCTCACCTCAGTGCTGACCCTCCGACAGTGCAGCACTCCCTCATTACTCATCCTTTGATTCTGTAGCACACCTTTAATAGTGACACTCTGACAGTGTCACACTCCAAAATATCTGCCCTTCTACAGTGCAGCACTCGCTCAATGATGACACTGTAACAACGCAGGATTCCCTCAGTACTGGCTCTGCAACAGTTAAGCACTCAATCATCACTGACCCTCTGTTAGTGCAGCACACCCCTAATATTGACCCTGTGACAGTGCAGCACTCCCATAATATTAGTCTTTCGACAGAGTGGCAATTCCTTTATGAAAACACTCTGACAATGCAGTTTTCCCTCACTACTGATCTTCTGACAGTGCAGCATTCTGTCATCATTGACTCCTTGATAGTGTAGCAACATGCTTCTTATTGACCCTCCAACAGTGCAGCACTCCCTCTGGACTGACTCTCCAACATTAATAATGATCCCCTGACGGGCGGTTCTCTTTCAGTACTCACCCCCGCAAAGGGAAGCTCTCCCTCATCTTTAACCCTCTGACAGTGCAGCACTCCCTTAATATTAACCCACTACCAGTGTGGCAATCCCTTACAATTGAACTTCTGACAGTGCAGAACTCCAACAAAATGATTCTCTGAGTGTCGCACACACTCAATGTTGGCCCTCCAACGGTGTAGCACTCCCTCAGTGCTGAGCATCTGACATTGATACGCTGATAGTGTAGCAATCCCGTAATATTGACCCACTGACACAGCAGAACTCCCTCAATATTGGCCTTCTGATAGTACTGCAGTACTGATCCTTCAGCAGTGCAACGTTCCCTTGATATCAATCTTCTGACATTATAGCACTCACTCAGTACTAACTCTCTGAACGTGCAGCACTCTCTCAGGACTGATTCTGTGATATTTCAGCACTCCCATATCATTAATCCTCTGACAGTGCAAAACTCCCTTTAAATCAACCCTCCAACAGTGCACTATTTCGTTAATATTGGACCTCTGATTGTGTGATACTCCCTCAGTGTGAAACCCGGACACTCCCTCAGAAATAACTCTCTGATTAAGCACTTCTTCTGCACTAAATCTCTGAAAGTGGAGCATTCTCTCATTACTGACCATTTACAGTGCTGCACTGCCTCTGTACTCACTCACCAAAAGTGCAGCACTCCATTAATAGTGACCCTCTGACAGCGTGACACTCCCCTAATATTCGTCCATTGACAGTGCGGCACTCCCTTAATACTGACCTCCTCGCTGTGCAGCACTGCCGTAATATCAAACCTGCAGCTCTGTCAGAAGGTCTGCCCTGAGAAAGTGCCCCATTGTCAACATGTCAATTCTGAGTCAGTGCCTCTATATCAGTGGGTCAATACTGAGGTAGTGCCGAAGAGGGTCAGAAGTAAGGGAGTGCCTCACATTTCGAGCGCCATTACTGACGGACAGCCTCATGATCAGCGGGTCAGTACTGAGGGACTGTCTTATAGCCATTGGGTCAGTTCTGAGGCAGTGCCTCAATGTAATAGATTTAGAAATGGAGTAGGAAGCACATGATTAGAAGGTCAGTAGTAAGCTTTTGTAGCTCTGTAAGAGGGTCAGTACTCAGCGAGTGCCTCATTGACAGAGGGTCCATACTGAGGTATTGAAGCACTGTTAGAGGGTTAGCACTGAGGGAGTGATTGCTTGTCGGAGATTCAGAACAGAGAAAGTGCCTTAGTGTCAGAGGCTCATTCCTCAGGGAGTGCCTCATTGTCACAGTGACATAATCATATCGCACTCCCTCAATTCTAAACCTTAATATTGACCCTCTGAGAATGTGGCACTGCCTCAGCATCGAACTGCTGACAAGGAGACACTGCCTCAGGACCTACCCTCTGATAGTGAGGTGATTCCTCAGTACTGAACCATTGACAATGTGACACTCCATTAGTATTGACTTTCTGATAATAGAGTTCTCCTCAATTACTGACCTCTGACGGTTCTGCAATGCCTCCGTACTGACCCTCTAAATGTCTGCCACTCTCTCAATTCTGACCTCCTTACAATGAGGCATTACCTCAATACTGACAGGGAAGTTGGCACTGCCTCAGCATTGACTATCTGTCAATAAAGTACTCACTCTGGACTGACCATTCAACAATGACACACTGCCTCAGTACTGACCCACTGATAATGATGCTCTCCCTCAGTACTGACCCTCTGAGAGTTCTGCACTACCACAGAACTGACTCAATTCTGAACACCTTACAATGAGACACCGACTGAGTATTGACCTTTGTTCATGAGGCACTGACTCAGTTCTGACCCTGTTACATTGACAGCGCAGCTCTTCTTCATTGTTGACCCTCTGGCAGTGCAGAATTCCCGCAAGACTGACCCTCTCACAGTACAGCATGCCTTTAGTACTGAACCTCTGATAGTGCGGCTCCCCTCAGTACTGTCTCTAACAGTGCAGCATTCTCTTAGTATTGACTCTCTGACAGTATTTAGTGGACTGCTGCACTGTTGGAGAGTCAGTACTGAGGAAGAGCTGCATTGTCAGAAGGCAAATATTAATGGAGTGCTCGAGTCAATTTTAAAGGGGTTTTGCACTGTCACAAATTCAACCAGGGCGGCGCAGTGGCTAGGTGGTGAGCACTGCTGCCTCACAACGCCAGAACCCAAGTTCGATTCCACCATTGGGCGACCGTCTGTGTGGAGTTTGCACATTCTCCGTGTCTGTGCGGGTTTGTGTGCCTTCTGGGTGCTCCGGTGTCCTCCCACAGACGAAAGATGTGAAGGCTCCGTGGATTGCCTATGCTGAATTGCCCATAGTGCCCAGGGATGTTTAGATTGGGTGGGTTAGACATGGGGATCATAGGGGAATGTGTCTGGGTGGGATGCTCTTCAGAGGGGCGGTGTGGACTTGTTGGGCTGAATGGCCTGTTTCCACACTGTAGGGACTCTATGAATCAATGTTAAGGGAGTGCTGCACTGTCGGAGAGTCAATGGTGAGAGAGTGCTCCCCTTGGGAGGCCAGTACTGGAAGGCAGCCGCCCTGTCAGAAGGTCTCTATATAAAGAGAGTACTGCATTGCGAGAGGGTCAATATTAAGGGAGTGCTCTGATATCAGACGGTCAAGAGAAAGGGAGCGCATCTCTCTCCAATGGCCTTGTCAATGGGTCAGTCGTCAGGTTAGTGCCTCATAGACAGAGGGTCACGTCCCTTCCAGTGCTTCTTTGTTAGTGTGCCACTCCCTTAACGCTGACCCTCTGACAGTGCAGCATTCCCTTAATATTGGCCTTTTAACAGAGCTGCACTCCCTCAGTGATGATACTCTGACAATGCAGCACTCCCTCAGTACTAACTGTCTGATTAAGCACTCCAGCAGTGCTAAGCCTCTGACAATTGAGCATTCTCTCATTACTGACCCTTTGCTGTGCTGCTCTGCCTGAGCACTCACTGGCTGAAGCTGCAGTACTCCATTAATAGTTGCCCTCCGACAGTGCACCACTTCCTTAATATTGACCATCGTTAGTGGATCACGCTCTTAATATAGACCCTCTAATAGTGTAGCATTTTTTTTTAGTATTTGCCTGCTCACAGTGGAGCACTCCCCTAATATCAAACCTCTGAGGGTGAAATACTCCTTTAATATTGACCATCTGAGAGTGCAGCATTCCCTCGGTGCGATCTCTCTGCCAGTGCAGTACTCCCTTATTATCGGACCACATGCAGTGTGGCACTCCCTGAATACTGGCCCATCAACAGTACAGCACTCCCTGAATATTGGCCATCGAGAATGCGGCATCCCCTTACTATTGACCTGTTCACAGTGCAGTACTCTCCTAATATCAAACCTCTATCAAAGGGTTCGCACTGAGGGAGTGCCCCATTGTCAGTAGGTCAATTGTGAGGCAGTGCCACTTTGTCAGAGGGTCAATACTGATGTAGTGCCTCATTTTAAGAGGGTCAGAATTAAGGAAAGGCCTCAAAACACAGAGTTAATACTGAAGTAGTGTCGCACTGTCAGAGGATCAGTTGAGGGAATGCCTTATTGTCAGTGGGTCAGTTCTGAAGCAGTGCCTCCATGTAATGTATTTAGAGTTGAGGGAGGATGACATGATTAGAAGGTCAGTAGTAAGGTATTACAGGCAGAGTGACACCACTATGGGAGGACATCATTGTCCGATGGTCTGTGCTGAGTTATTGATGAACTGTCAGAGGCGAAGTACTGAGGGAGTGCTTCCTTGACAATGACTCCCTCTGCAGGGCTATCATGTCATTTCTGGAGAGTCAGTCTTGAAGGAGTCACCCATTGAGAGAGAATCAGTTCTGATAGAGGGCCTCACTATCACAGGGTCAGTACTGAAGGAGTTGCGAGCGGGTCAATTCTGAAGCAGTGCCTCATTGTAAGGGGGTCAGAATTGAGGGTGTGCCTCACGATTGAAGAGTCATTACTTCGGTACTTCAGCTCCACCAGAGGGTCAGTTCTGAGGCAGTACCTCTTTGTCAGAGGATCTGGTCTGAGGGAATGCCTCATTGTCAGAGGATCTGGTGTGAGGCACTGCCTGGATGTAATAGGGTCAGAATTGAGGGAACGCAACACGCTCATCGGGTCAGTACTGAAGTAGTGCAGCACTGCCAGAAGGGCCGTCCTGAAGCAGTCCTTTTTTGTCAGATGGTCAATACTGAGGCAGTCCCTCATTCTAAGCGGTCAGAATTGAGGGTATGCCACATGATTAGAGGATCAGTACTGAAGTAGTGCAGTACTTTCAGAGGATCAGTACTGAGGGAGTACCTCATTGTCAGAGGGTCAGTACCGAGAAAATTAAGCACTGTCAGTGGGACTCTGGGCTTCAGTACGAGAAGATCACAGTAAAAAAGCATGAAAGTGATGCTAAAACTTTATAAACTCGTGCTGTCAGCTCCAGTTGAGTACATAGTGAATTCTGAACACCATATTTTCGGAAGGACATTAAGACCCTGGAAAGGGAAGAAAGGAAATTGAGCAGAATGACAGCAGCACTACATCCAGGAGGTGGAAGCATACTTGGAGGTTTGTGTCCCTGCCTTGAAACTCAATTGCAGTAAAAGATAAAATGTGAGAGTGTTTTAGGTAGTCAGATGGGCTTCAGATTGGTTTCACAGGTCGGCGCAAAATCGAGGGCCGACCTGCGCTATAATGTTCTATGTAATGTTCTGTGTTCTATGCTGTTGAA
>NW_025977089.1:0-7126 GCF_021869965.1 Rhincodon typus | reverse complement strand
CACACACACACACTCTCTCTCTCTCACACACACACACACTCTCTCTCACACACACACACACACTCACACACACACACACTCTCACACACACACACACTCTCTCACACACACACACACTCTCTCTCACACACACACACACACTCTCTCTCATACACACACACACACTCTCTCTCATACACACACACACACACTCTCTCTCACACACACACACACACTCACACACACACACACTCTCACACACACACACACTCTCTCTCTCTCACACACACACAGACACACACACACTCTCTCTCACACACACACACTCTCTCTCATACACACACACACACACTCTCACACACTCTCTCTCACACACACTCTCAGGCAGTGCACTCCAGACCCTAACCATTCACCACATGGGAAAGCATTTCCTAGGCTGAGCCATACTGGAGCAGAGAAGTGCACTCCAGATTAAAGTGTGTCATTGGAATGTGATCCTGATGTTGGTGGGGGCACTCTGCTTGGACTGGAAGGCTAGCTACAGTCAGAGTTGAAGGAGGAGAGCCGGGGCTCAAGGTATTGTGAACCATCCCGTGCTGTGTACAGTGATGTACCCAGACAATGAGGACCTTGTTGGTTGGGAATATTCACTCCATTGGTTTCAAAAGATTGGAAGATAATTTGTGATCAGAGCCAGCTGGAGTTTTATCACTCACACACAGACAGGAACAAACCGGTAACTCCACACCAGCACAAATGCCTCCCAACAGCCAACTCTCGTTACACAAAATGATAGGTTCATTCAGCTCTTCAGGCCAGCTCCGTCATTCAATGAGATCATGGCTGATCTGATCATCCTCAACTTCACTTGCCTGCCTTTTCTCATAACCTTGATTCCCTCACTGATTAAAAATCTGTCTCGGCCTTGAATATTCTGAATGACCCAGCCTCGAAAGCCCTCTGTGGTAAAGAATCCCACAGATTCACTTCCCTCAGAGAGAAGATGTTCCTCCTCCTCTCTATCTTAAATTGGTGAACCCCCCCCCCCCCCACCCCGCAACAACTCTGAGATTATACCCTCTGGTCCTAGACTCTCCCACTGGAGTACTTTATGAAACCTTGAAATGATGAAAGGGTATATACAAATGCAAACCATTCCATTTCCTTCATAGCTGAAGAATCTCAATGATTCTGAACACTTACTGTAAAAGGCACAGAGAGACTCAGGTTTGCTACTACTGGTGCCTGGATTCAAGAAACAAAACAAATAAAATTAGATGTTAAACTTTTGTCTTCAACAAGCAGCAGTGCTGATTGGGTTTATTTGTATGTTTACCCTCCGTTTAATGCATGAGGGGCAAGAAAAGCTCTCTAAAATTTTGGAGTGACAATGCTGAGGAAATTCACAGCACGGTCTGACAGCTGATCACTGGGACAATGTGTCAAGGAAAACAATTCTCTTTAGAAAGCCAAGCAGTAAGTTATTGAGATTGGTGTTCTGAGGAAGGGTCACTCAACCCGAAACGTTAACTCTGATTTCGCTCCACAGATGCCGCCAGGCCTGCTGACCTTTTCCAGCAGTTTCTATCTTTGTTTGAGATTGGCGAGAGTGTCACAGTTTGTTTTATTAACTTTCGGCACATGGGTGTTCTTATTGCCCATCCCTAATTGCCCTTGACAAGAGCCAACACCTTGAACCACTGCAGTCTGTCCGATGCAGGTATGTGAAGGAAAAAGGCTGAGACATGAGGGATGGATGTGAAAAATTAACTTAAAAGTTACTTTTCGGTAAGACATACAACAAGTTGCATTCCTCTAAGGACAAAACCAAGCAGGCATAAAACAGTCAACTCCCTGCACAGCAACGTGGAAGAGCTGATAAAGATTCCACACCTTAAAAAGTCACTGGCTTGGGGATCCTTGTGATGAGAACTTCATGAGATTACCAGTCCAAATGTAACCACAATCTGAGAAAAGAACACTAAGTCCCACGCCTTACATAGAACATAGAACAGTGAACATAGAACATAGAACATAGAACAGTACAGCACAGTACAGGCCCTTCGGCCCATGATGTTGTGCTGAACTTTTACCCTAATCCTAAGGTCTATCTAACCTCCACCCCTATCTTATACTATCATCCATATGCCTATCTAATAGCCGCTTAAATGCCCCTAATGAGGCCGACTCCACTACCCTCTCCGGCAATGCATTCCACGTCCCTACCACTCTGTGAGTAAAGAACCTACCTCTGATGGCTCCCCTGTATCTACCTCCACTCACTTTAAAACTATGCCCCCTCGTAATAGCTGCCTCCACCCTAGGAAAAAGTCTCTGGCTGTCCACTCTATCTATACCTCTGATCATTTTGTACACCTCTATAAAGCCACCTCTCATCCTTCGTCGTTCTAAAGAGAAAAGCCCTAGCTCTCTCAACCTTTCCTCGTAAGACCTTCCCTCCATTCCAGGCAACATCCTGGTAAATCTCCTCCGCATCTTTTCCAACGCTTCCACATCTTTCCTGTAATGAGGCGACCAGAACTGGACACAATACTCCAGATGTGGCCGAACCAGGCTTTTGTATAGTTGGAGGATAACCTCACGGCTCTTGAACTCAATCCCTCTATTAATGAAAGCTAACACACCATACGTCTTTTTAACAACTGTATCCACCTGGGTGGCAGCTTTCAGGGAACTGTGGACACGAACCCCAAGATCCCTCTGCTCCTCCACACTGCCAAGAATCTTTCCGTTAACCCTATATTCTGCTTTCAAGTTTGTCCTTCCAAGATGAATCACCTCACACTTTTCAGGGTTAAACTCCATCTGCCACTTCTCAGCCCAGCTCTGCATCCTATCAATGTCCCTTTGTAACCTAGAACAGCCCTCCGCACTGTCCACAATCGACCCACCTTTGTATTGTCCGCGAACTTACCAATCCACCCTTCCACGTCTTCATCCAAATCATTTACAAAAATCAGCCTCGTTGTCTCACTGGAGGCAGTGCTGGGAAAACACATATGGATCGACGTGACTGCCACACAGTTTTCAACAATAAATATTTTTAAATTCTTGGGAACTGAATAGGCAACCTAGTTTCAATGAGAAGGCCTTCTCAGCAAAGGATGGGCCGAATGACGTCTTCTGAACTTTTTTTTATTCACTTCTGGGACGTGAGTGTTACTAGCTTGGCCAGCATTTATTCCCCGTCCCTACTTGCCCCTTGAGAAGTTGGGGGTAAGCTGCCTTCTTGAACCGCTGCAGTCCATGTGCTGTAGGTTGACTCACAATGTCCCTTAGGGAGGGAATTCCAGGATTTTGACCCAGTGGCACTGAAGGAACGGTGATATATTTCCAAGTCAGGATGGGGAGTGGTTTGGAGGGGAACTTGCAGGGGGTGGTGTTCCCATGTACCTGCTGCCTTTGTCCTTCTAGTTGGAAGTGGTCGTGGGTTTGGGAGGTGCTGTGTGAGGATCTTTGGTGAATTTCTGCAGTGCATCTTGTAGATAGTACACACTGCTGCTACTGAGCGTCGGAGGTGGAGGGAGTGGAGACTTGTGGATGCAGTAACAATAAAGTGGGCTGCTTTGTCCTGGAAGGTGTCAAGCTTCTTGAGTGTTGTTGGGGCTGCACTCATCCAGGCAAGTGGGGAGTATTCCATCACATTCCTGACATGTGCCTTGTAGATGGTGGGACTGGCTTTGGGGAGTCAGGAGGTGAGTTACTCGCCACAGTATTCCCAGCTTCTGGCCTGCTCTTGTAGCCACTGTGTTTATGTGGTGAGTCCAGTTGAGTTTCTGGCCAATGATAACCCTTAGGATATTGATAGTGGGGGGATTCAGTGATAGTAATGACATTGAATGTCAAGGGGCGGTGGTTAGATTGTCTCTTATTGGAGATGGTCAAGGCCAAGCAATTGTGTGGAGTGAATGTAATTTGCCATTTGACAGCCTAAACCTGGATATTGTCCAGATCTTGCAGCATGTGAACATGGACTGCTTCAGTACCTGAGGAGTCACGAATGGTGCTGAACATTGTGTAATTATGGGTGAACATTCCCACTTCTGTCCTTATGATAGAGGGAAGGTCATTGATGAAGCAGCTGAAGATGGTTGGACCTAGGACACTACCCTGAGGAACTCCTGCAGAGATGTCCTGGAGCTGAGATTACTGACCTCCAGTAACCACAACCATCTTCCTATGTGTCAGGTATGACTCCAATCAGCGGAGATTTTGCCCTCTGATTCCTATTGATTCCAGTTTTGGTTGGGCTCCTGGATGCCATGCTTGGTCAAATGCAGCCTTGATAATGAGGGCTATCAGTCCTCGCAACACTTCTTGAATTCAGACACAACACAGTGTGGAGCTGGATGAACACAGCAGGCCAGGCAGCATCAGAGGAGCAGGAAAGCTGACGTTTCGGGTCGGGACTTGTTCTTCCAGCTCCACACTGTGTTATCCCTGACTCCAGCATCTACAGTTCTTGCTTTCTCTTGAATTCAGCTCTGTTGTCCATATTGGCTATGATGAGGTCAGGAGCTGAGTGACCCTGGTGGAACCAAAAGGAGTGTTGGTGAGCTGGTTGTTGTATTGTCGGTACCATTTGATAACACTGTCAATGACATCCACCATCACTTTTTGAACACTGAGAGTAGGCTGATGAGGTAGTCGTTAACTGTGCCAATTTCTCCTGCTTTTTGTGTACAGACATACCCGGGTAATCTGCAACATTGTCAGATAGATGCCTGTGTTATAACTGTACTGGAACGGTTTGGCTAGGGAAGCGACAAGTTCTGACTAGCATCATCTTAGTCACTGATCTGATTTTAGACCATACCCTGTCTTTAAATATCTCAGTCTTGTCTCTAACTGTGTTTGGAAAATCACAGGAATGCCATTAATCTGGCAAGGGCTATGTGCATTAATATGTCTCATATCTCAGCCAAGTGGAGTCTGTTACAATGACCAAATGGTCACAGAACTTCCTGAAAAATCTTTACGGAGATTTTCTCCGAAACCGCACCAACGGTCGGCAATGCTGGCCCCATCTCGCTGCATCAGTGATTTACCCTGAATTTCATTGACATGTGGCATGTTAATACTGAAACTGAGTTGCTGCTTCTGAGGGAGTCAAGTTTATTGGAGCTACTCTCTTCCTATATATACATTTGTAAGAGCTCTTACCATTGGCTTGAATGTTCCTGGCTAGTTTGATCATCTATTCTATTTTTTCTCCTTGTTATCTATAAGGTGGTGGCCCATCGCTGGGTTCTCAGTCACTAGCGACACCAAGGCAGTTACTGTCACCGAGCTGTTTACACTCCCAGCAGCTGTGTCTGGAATCAATGGAGATCCTTTCTTGATGGACCTAAAGAGAAAGGAATGATTTACATTTATAGATCCCATTTTATGATACCAAGGCATTTGGAAGCTCTTCAATCCAGAGCTTTGAGCATAGGACGCAGGCTATAATCAGGGTCAGTGCTGAGGGAGCGCCACACTGTCGGAGGGTCAGCGCTGAGGGAGCGCCGCACTGTCGGAGGGTCAGCGCTGAGGGAGCGCCGCACTTTCGGAGGGTCAGCGCTGAGGGAGAGCCGCACTGTCGGAGAGTCAGCACTGAGGGAGCACCGCACTGTCGGAGGGTCAGTGCTGAGGGAGCGCCGCACTGTCGGAGGGTCAGTGCTGAGGGAGCGCCGCACTGTCGGAGGGTCAGTGCTGAGGGAGTGCCGCACTGTCGGAGGGTCAGTAATGAGGGAGCGCTGCACTGTCGGAGGGTCAGTGCTAAGGGAGCACCGCACTGTCAGAGGGATTGTCTTTTACTTGAGATGATAATTTGTATCCTATTTATCATCTTGCGTGGTACACTTTCAATATCGCAGCACAGATGGGTGTGCAGAAAATATCTACATCGGGGAAACCAAGCAGAGGCTTGGGGATCGCTTTGCAGAACATCTACACTCGGTTCGCACTAAACAACTGCACCTCCCAGTCGCGAACCATTTCAACTCCCCCTCCCATTCCGCAGATGACATGTCCATCCTGGGCCTCCTGCAGTGCCACAACGATGTCACCCGAAGGTTGCAGGAACAGCAACTCATATTCCGCTTGGGAACCCTGCAGCCCAATGGTATCAATGTGGATTTCACAAGTTTCAAAATCTCCCCTCCCCCTACCGCATCCCAAAACCAGTCCAGCTTGTCCCTGCCTCCCTAACCTGTTCTTCCTCCCACCTATCCCCTCCTCCCACCTCAAGCCGCACCTCCATCTCCTACCTACTAACCTCATCCCTCCCCCTTGACCTGTCCGTCCTTCCTGGACTGACCTATCTCCTCCCTACCTACACGCACCTTTACTGGCTCCATCCCCGCCTCTTTGACCTGTCTGTTTCCTCTCCACCCATCTTCTCCTCTATCCATCATCTATCTGCCTCCCCCTCTCTCCCTATTTATTTCAGAACCCCCTTCCCCTCCCCCATTTCTGAAGAAGGGTCCAGGCCCGAAACATCAGCCTTCCTGCTCCTCTGATGCTGCTTGGCCTGCTGTGTTCATCCAGCTCTACACCTTGTTATCTCAGATTCTCTAGCATCTGCAGTTCCTACTATCTATGAATACTTAGCACCTGTTTTATCCATAAAATAGCTCCCCCTGTCTGTCTTGTGGTCAGACAGGAGAAGTAGGAGCTGATTGTGAACTGTGTGTATACCTTCAGCCATTTATATTATAGGCCAATACATTAATGAGTGCTTCTCACACCTGGGATAGGTATTAAGCTCTTTACACATTGAAATAAAGGGTTAAATACGTTTTGAGAAGTGCATCGTGTTCACTGTGTGATTGGTTAGCCGTGTGTGAGCAATGGGAAAACCAGGTCCCTGTGTGCACATTCACATTGCTCACGTTTAAACTGTAGCCTCATGTGGAACCTCACTCAAAGACCAGAGGCACCATCACCCTCCCAGCTCCTAACTTCCCAGACCCTCCTCTGATAGATACCTCGACACTCTGGCCCCTCCACTACCTCCTGATCCACTCACACATGCACACACTCTCTCTCACACACACACTCTCTCTCACACAAACACTTTCTCTCTCACACACACACACTTTCTCACACACACACACTCTCTCTCTCTCTCTCACACACACAC
>NW_025977088.1:0-7126 GCF_021869965.1 Rhincodon typus | reverse complement strand
TTATCTGCTTTCCGGAGGGACAACTCTCTCCGTGACTCCCTTGTCCGCTCCACACTCCCCTCCAGCTCCACCACACCCGGCACTTTTCCCTGCAACCGCAGGAAGTGCTACACCTGCCCCCATACCTCCTCCCTCACCCCCATCCCAGGCCCCAAGAAGACTTTCCACATCAAGCAGATGTTCACCTGCACATCTGCCAATGTGGTATACTGCATCCGCTGTACCCGGTGTGGCTTCCTCTACATCGGGGAAACCAAGCGGAGACTCGGGGACCGCTTTGCAGAACACCTACGCTCGGTTCGCAATAAACAACTGCACCTCCCAGTCGCGAACCATTTCAACTCCCCCTCCCATTCCTCAGACGACATGTCCATCCTGGGCCTCCTGCAGTGCCACAACGATGCCACCCGAAGGTTGCAGGAACAGCAACTCATATTCCGCTTGGGAAGCCTGCAGCCCAATGGTATCAATGTGGATTTCACAAGTTTCAAAATCTCCCCTCCCCCTACCGCATCCCAAAACCAGTCCAGCTCGTCCCTGCCTCCCTAACCTGTTCTTCCTCCCACCTATCCCCTCCTCCCACCTCAAGCCGCACCTCCATCTCCTACCGACCAACCTCATCCCGCCCCCTTGACCTGTCCGTCCTCCCTGGACTGACCTATCCCAAAAAAAAAAAAAAAAAAAAAAAAACCTTTACTGGCTCCATCCCCGCCTCTTCGACCTGTTTGTTTCCTCTCCACCTATCCTCTCCTCTATCCCTCTTCTATCCGCCTCCCACTCTCTCCCTATTTATTTCAAAACCCCCTTCCCCTCCCCCTTTTCTGATGAAGGGTCTAGGCCCGAAACGTCAGCCTCTCTGCTCCTATGATGCTGCTTGGCCTGCTGTGTTCATCCAGCCCTGCAGCTTGTTGTCTCGGATTCTCCAGCATCTGCAGTTCCTACTATCTCTGGTTTGTGAGGGTTGGGGTAAGGAGATGGGTGAAAGTGCTCAGGCCACAAAGTGATTTAACTTGATACTGAGTCCAGAAGGTTGCAGGGTTCCCAAGCGGAAAATAAGGTGCTGTTCTTCTCGCCTATGCCGAACTTTCCTTGAGCGTTATAGCAAGCCCGAGGCACAGATATTGGCCAATGAAATACGGTGGTGTGTTAAGATGGCAGGCAACTAGAAGTTCAGGGTCATTTTTGCAGACAGATCAGTTCTGAAGAAGGGTCATTGGACCCAAAATGTTAATTCTGTTTTCTCTCCACAGATGCTGTCAGACCTGCTGAAATTAAAAAAACAGCTCTTCGACAGTCATAATCTCTGGATTGCTGCCTGAGCCACGTGCAAATTGGCATAGGGAGGCGAGGATCAGGGAAGTAAACACGTGGCTAAAAGAGTGGTGTGGGAAAGAGGGTTTCCTTTTCATGGGGCACTGGCATCAGTTCTGGGACAGGAGGGATCTATACCTCCGGGATGGACTCCACCTGAACAGGGCCGGGTCCAGTGTTCTGGGGAAAAGGGCAAATAGGGTGGTCAATAGGACTTTAAACTAGTAAGTAGGGAGGAAGGGAGAAGTGAACGTACAGGGAGTATAACAATTAATGTAAGGCAAAGCAGCAGGTTAGCAGGTGATGAGGAAGCTTCAACTCCATTGAAAATTAGGAAAAAAGTTAAAGGGAAGGAGAGCTGTTAGTAATGGAGGAGATAGGACCCAAAAAGAAGGTGCAAAAAATGGCATCAGGGCACTTTATCTGAATGCTCGGAGCATACGGAACAAGATGGATGAGTTGACGGTGCAAATCATGGCAAATGTGTATGATTTAATGGCCATTACAGAGACATGGTTACAGGATGGTCATGACTGGGAGTTAAATATCCAGGGGTATCAAACTGTTCAGAAGGACAGACAGGAAGGTAAGGGAGGTGGTGTCACTCTGATTTTTAAGGATGATATCAGGGTAGTAGTGAGAGGTGATAAAGGTTGTACTGAACAAAAGGTTGAATCCACTTGGGTGGAAATTAGGAATAGCAGGGAGAAGAAATCACTGATAGGTGTGGTCTATAGGCCACCAAATAATGATATCATGGTGGGGCAGGCAATAAACATAGAAATAGCTAATGCATGTAAAAATGATACAGCAATTATCATGGGGGATTTTAATCTACATATCGATTGATCAAACCAGGTCGGTCATGAGGAGGGGTTCATAGAATGCATCCGCGATAATTTCCTTGAACAATATGTAATGGAACCTATGAGGGAGCAAGCTATCCTAGATCTAGTCCTGTATAATGAGACAGGAATAATTAATGATCTCACAGTTAGGGATCCTCTCGGAAGGAGCGATCACAGTATGGTTGAATTTAAAATACAGATGGAGTGTGAGAAGGTTAAATCCAGTACCTATGTCCTGTGCTTAAACAAAGGAGACTATGATGGGATGAGGGAGGAGTTAGGTAAGGTAGAATGGGAGCAAAAACTTTATGGTGGGTCAATTGAGGAACAATAGAGGACTTTCAAAACGATTTTTCACAGTGCTCAGCAAAAGTATACTCCAGTGATAAGGAAGAACTGTAGGAAAAGAAATAGTCAGCCATGGATGTCTAAGGAAACAAAGGAAAGTATCAGATTAAAAAAAAATACATACAAAAAAGCAAAAATTAGTGGGAAACTAGTAGACTGGGAAATCTTTAAAGGCCAACAGAAAGCCACAAAAAAAGTTATAAAGAAAAGTAAGATAGATTATGAGAGTAAACGCGCTCAAAATATAAAAACAGGCAGCAAAAGTTTCTATAAATATGTAAATCATAAAAGTGTGGCAAAGGTAAATATCGGTTCTTTAGGGGATGAGAAGGCCAATTTAATAACTGGGAATGAGGAAATAGCCGAGGCATTAAACAGTTATTTTGTGTCAGTCTTCACAGTGGAAGACACAAATAACATGCCAAAAACTAATGGCAAGAAGGTTATAGCAGGTGAGGATCTAGAAACTATCATTATCACTAAGGGGGCAGTGCTGGGCAAGCTAATGGGGCTAAAGGCAGATAAGTCTCCTGGCCCTGATGAAATGCATCCCAGGGTACTAAAAGAGATGCTGGGGGAAATAGCAAATGCACTAGTAATTATGTACCAAAATTCACTGGACTCTGGGGTTGTTCCCGCAGATTGGGAAACAGCCAATGTGATGCCACTGTTTAAAAAAGGAAGTAGACAAAAAGCAGATAACTATAGGCCAGTTAGCTTAGCTTCGGTAGTGGGGAAAGTGCTTGAATCTATCATTAAGGAAGAAATAGGAAGACATCTGGATATAAATTCTCCCATTGGCAACACCCAGCATGGGTTCATGAAGGATAGGTCATGCTTAACTAATTTGGTGGAATTCTTTGAGGACATTACTTGCATGGTGGACAATCGAGAACCTGTGGATGTAGTGTATCTGGATTTCCAGAAGGCATTTGACAAGGTGCCACACCAAAGGCTGCTACATAAGATAAATTTGCACGGTATTACAGGTAATGTATTGGCAAATGGAATTTTGTATGTCATTGCTAGAGGGATGGAGTTTAAAAACAGGGAGGCTATGCTGCAGCTGTATAGGGCCCTGGTGAGGCCACACCTGGAGTACTGTGTGCAGTTTTGGTCTCCTTACTTGAGAAGGGATATACTAGCGCTGGAGGAGGTGTAGAGGAGATTCACTCGGTTGATTCCAGAGTTGAGAGGGTTGGATTATGAGGACAGACTGAGTAGGCTGGGATTATACTCATTAGAATTCACAATAATGAGGGGAGATCTTATAGAAACATATAAGATTATGAAGGGAATAGATAAGGTGGAGGCAGGGAGGTTGTTTCCACTAGCAGGTGAAACTAGAACTAGGAGGCATCGCCTCAAAATAAAGGGAAGCAGATGTAGGACTGAGGTCAGGAGGAACTTCTTCACCCAAAGGGTTGTGAATCTGTGGAATTTCCTGCCCAGTGAAGCGGTTGAAGCTACCTCGCTGAATGTTTTGAAGGCAAGGCTAGATAAATTTTTGAACAGTAAAGGAATTAAGGGTTATGGTGAGTGGGCGGGTCTCAAAAAGATCAGCCATGATCTTATTAAATGGCAGGACAGGCTCGAGGGGCCAGATGGCCTCCTCCTGCTCCTCGTTCTTATGTTCTTATTATGTTTTTTTCCAGCAATTTCTGATTTCCAGCATTGCAGTTCTTTGACTCTTTGTCTTTTCTGTCTCAAGATTTTTCAGCAGCCCCTGTGGCAGCAACGGAAAAATAGGTAGTTTTGAAATGTTCTTTATTAGAAATAACATTCTATGGAAGCAGGTAAAGGATTTTTCAATGTTACTCCACAGAAAATGCAATCATTCCTTCCCTGTAGCCATTTCTAAACACCACCACCACACCACTGCTCCACAACACTTCTGAATGTCACCTTTCAGAATCAATTGTTTTTTTAAAATTCATTATGGGTGTCACTGGCTAGGCCAGCATTTACGGCCCATTCCTAATTGTTAAGAGTCAACCACGTTGCTGAGAGTCTGAGGTCATGTGTAGGTCACACCAGGTAAGAATGGCAGATTTCCTTCCCTAAAGGACATTCGTGAATGAAATGGGTTTTTCTTGACAACCAACCAATGGTTTCATGGTCACTATTAGCCTTTTGATTCCAGGGTTTTTTTTTCCATTTTTTCAATTCAAATTCTAGCATCTGCCGTTGCCAGATTTGAAGCCAGATCCCCAGAACATTACCGGGGTCTCTGGATTAATAGTCTAGCGATAATATTACTGGCCCATCACCTCCCCGAATGCTCACCCAAATAAATAGATGAGGACCAAACAATACATTATGTTGATCTTTTGTTCTTTTGCTTTATGCACACACTGCCTCTGCAGCATTCAGTTTCAACTTCAATAATATATCCATTACATCCACCTGTTTTACATGGTTAATGGCATGTGTAACTTCTGTTCAAAATGGAACCTTGACATCACCTACATATGAAGAATAACATTCTTTAATAAGTTGGTAGAACAATCAACAATTTCCTTTATAATTAATCATTGCAATAAACTGACCACCAAAGTTTCTGATATTTATTCTGGTCATGAAAATATTCAAGAAATCCCTCAATTAACAGAATGGCCAGTCTGATATTCACGTCATCCATTTTTCAAAACAGGAATCTTTTTCACAGGAATATTTGGATAAGAGATAGCCATTCTGCTACTTGAACCTGTTTCAGTTACATTATAGATGATTTACTCATTTAAGCTCTATATATATCATGCCATTATCTGATCAACCTGGATGTTCCAATTATTCCAGCATTATAGCCTCAGGAAGGAATTTTAGACTTCTACTAGCTTTGTGTAAAGCATAGTATTATATGGTATTATTCAGCACTAATGCCCAAATGGGATGACTGTGAACAGCCTATTCTTTTAATTTCATCCAATATCCCATCTCTCATGAGGGCAGAAACATATGAAAAAGTTGTTCTAGAGCTGCAGTCAGCACCCCAGTCAGCATACTTTACTCTTACCCAAGATTCTGAATGACAATGGAGTATTTCATTCTGCAGGCACCAGTTGAGATCAATCATGTGCTTATCATTTATCCTTATGCCCTTAGCAAGAGTGACAGAATAGCAAATCAGAACATGAACGCTGCATTCTGTTCTGCCTCCCGAATCTAAGGACACAAAGCCCAACTCTGGTCCACACTGGCTGACCTCAACTGAGGCATCAAATAGAAGACAAAGTGGATAATGTACACAGCAAGTAATAGTTATATAATCTTCAATGTAATGAAACATGGCAGGACATTCCAGGGAACATCTTGAGGTTTGAGGACAGATGACCAAAACTTTGGAAAAAGAGTTTTTTCTGAAGAAGGAAAGTGAGGTAGAGAGGTGTAGAAAGCATCTTCCAAACCAGACAGTCCATGCAAATGAAGACATGGAGTAATTCCTAATTAACATGCATCAATTCAGCAGACATTTCACTTATTTATGGGCCATCCAGTGAAGTTTTGTTTGTTTAGCTTTTAACAAAATAATTTAATTTGATTAAGAAAAAAAACGGAATTACAGAAGAATCTAAGAATTTTGAAAGCAGGACTGCAGCACATGAGGCTTTCCGTCCTGAAGAAATTCTTCTGCTGTCATTAAGGCTGATTCTTTTATTCATAGTGATCCAAAGCAATTTAGGAATGCAGATCTGAAGCTTTCCTGCCTGAAAGTTGTCATCAGGGTGCTGAGAGTTCTAAAGCAAATCTCCTTATTAGAAAGGGAAAACAGATATTGTTTCTTCTCAGCCAATCAAAGAAAATACATCTTCACTGAATTGGGACAAAGTGCTCCAAGGCCATTGCACCCTAAATTTCACAAAAATATACAAGAACAATTAGAAGATTTGTAACTTGGAAATCAGAATGAAGATGTGATATTAATCAAACTTATAGCTCTTTTTGATATTATTATTTCATTGAGAGGGCAATTTGGAAGAACTAAAGCAGATTTTTCATGGTAATTTAACTGCATTTCGGCAGAGAAATTCATCTTTGTTGCCCACAACATTGGTGTAAGGAACTTTGGTGACTTAAGTTAAATTTAATTTAAATTAAGCACAGGTCCTAATGTGTTTAGTTCTTCGTGGAACAAGTAATTGAAAATGCCAACCATGCTTCAGTAAGAATCTTCATAGTAGTATTCATGAGCACACTCCTTCCTTATCCAAAAATGTGATAATTATTTAAATGTAAAATTGCTGCTGAAGCCGTGTGGTTAAGAAGTGCCGTTGCAATTCTCCAGCCATTTTTCCTGTCATTGTATTTTCCACTCTCTCATTCTCTCACACTTTTCCTTTGGGCTTTGGGCTACTTCTGGCGAAGTAGAAGTCTTTCAATTTCTACAAACGGGCAAAATACCAGCAGTGACAACAAGGTGCAGGGCTGGATGAACACAGCAGGCCAAGCAGCATCATAGGAGCAGAGAGGCTGACGTTTCGGGCCTAGACCCTTCATCAGAAAAGGGGGAGGGGAAGGGGGTTTTGAAATAAATAGGGAGAGAGTGGGAGGCGGATAGAAGAGGGATAGAGGAGAGGATAGGTGGAGAGGAAACAAACAGGTCGAAGAGGCGGGGATGG
>NW_025977087.1:0-7127 GCF_021869965.1 Rhincodon typus | reverse complement strand
TGACACCACCCACGCCCTCCACCTCCTCCAGAACTTCCAATTCCCCGGTCCCCAACACCTCATCTTTACCATGGACGTCCAGTCCCTCTACACCTGCATTCCCTATGCAGATGGCCTTAAGGCCCTCCGCTTCTTCCTGTCCCGCAGGCCCGACCAGTCCCCCTCCACTGACACCCTCATCCGCTTAGCCGAACTCGTCCTCACACTCAACAACTTCTCTTTCAATTCCTCCCACTTCCTACAGACAAAGGGGGTAGCCATGGGTACCCGCATGGGCCCAAGCTACGCCTGCCTCTTTGTAGGTTACGTGGAACAATCCCTCTTCCGTACCTACACCGGCCCTAAACCCCACCTCTTCCTCCGTTACATTGATGACTGTATCGGCGCCGCCTCGTGCTCCCACAAGGAGCTCGAACAGTTCATACACTTCACTAACACCTTCCACCCCAACCTTAAGTTTACCTGGACCATCTCTAACACCTCTGTCCCCTTCCTGGACCTCTCTGTCTCCATCTTGGGCAACCACCTAGAAACCGATATTCATTTCAAGCCCACCGACTCCCACAGCTACCTAGAATACTCCTCCTCCCACCCACCTTCCTGCAAAAATGCTATCCCCTATTCCCAATTCCTTCTCCTTCGCCTCCGCCGCATCTGCTCCCAGGATGAGGCATTCCACTCCAGTACATCTCAGTTGTCCTCGTTTTTCAAGGACCGCAACTTCCCCTCCTCGGTGGTCGAGAACGCCCTCAACCGTGTCTCCCACATCTCCCGCACCTCATCCCTCACACCCCGTCCACCCAATAAGAACCAAAAAAGAATCCCCCTCGTCCTCACGCACCACCCCACCAACCTCCGGATCCAACGCATCATCCTCCGACACTTCTGCCATCTGCAATCCGACCCCACCACCAAAGACATCTTTCCCTCCCCACCCTTATCTGCTTTCCGGAGGGACAACTCTCTCCGTGACTCCCTTGTCCGCTCCACACTCCCCTCCAGCTCCACCACACCCGGCACTTTTCCCTGCAACCGCAGGAAGTGCTACACCTGCCCCCATACCTCCTCCCTCACCCCCATCCCAGGCCCCAAGAAGACTTTCCACATCAAGCAGATGTTCACCTGCACATCTGCCAATGTGGTATACTGCATCCGCTGTACCCGGTGTGGCTTCCTCTACATCGGGGAAACCAAGCGGAGACTCGGGGACCGCTTTGCAGAACACCTACGCTGGGTTCGCAATAAACAACTGCACCTCCCAGCCGCGAACCATTTCAACTCCCCCTCCCATTCCTCAGACGACATGTCCATCCTGGGCCTCCTGCAGTGCCACAACGATGCCACCCGAAGGTTGCAGGAACAGCGACTCATATTCCGCTTGGGAACCCTGCAGCCCAATGGTATCAATGTGGATTTCACAAGTTTCAAAATCTCCCCTCCCCCTACCGCATCCCAAAACCAGTCCAGCTCGTCCCTGCCTCCCTAACCTGTTCTTCCTCCCACCTATCCCCTCCTCCCACCTCAAGCCGCACCTCCATCTCCTACCGACCAACCTCATCCCGCCCCCTTGACCTGTCCGTCCTCCCTGGACTGACCTATCCCCTTCCTAACTCCCTACCTACACTCACCTTTACTGGCTCCATCCCCGCCTCTTCGACCTGTTTGTTTCTTCTCCACCTATCCTCTCCTCTATCCCTCTTCTATCCGCCTCCCACTCTTTCCCTATTTATTTCAAAACCCCTTTGCCCTCCCCCTTTTCTCATGAAGGGTCTAGGCCCGAAACGTCAGCCTTTCTGCTCCTATGATGCTGCTTGGCCTGCTGTGTTCATCCAGCCCTGCACCTTGTTATTTCAGGTCTCGACCCTTCTTCAGAAATGGGGAAGGGGACTTCACAAGCTTCAAAATCGCCCCTCCCCTGACTGCATCCCAAAACCAGCCCACTCGTACCCACCTCCCTAACCTGTCCTCTCACCTATCCACTCCTCCCACCTCAAGCCCCACCCCCATCTCCAACGTACTAGCCTCATCCCGACTCCTTGACCTGTCCGTCCTCCCTGGTCCGACCTATCCCCTCCCTAACTCCCCACCTACACTCACCTTTACTGGCTCCAACCCTGCCTCCTTGACCTGTCTGTCTCCTCTCCACCTATCCTCTTCTTCATCCATCTTCTACCCGCCTCCCCGAATCTCCCTATTTATTTCAGAATCCCCTTCCCCTCCCCCATTTCTGAAGAAGGGTCTAGACCTGAAACGTCAGCTTTCCTGCTCCTCTGATGCTGCTTGGCCTGCTGTGTTCATCCAGCTCTACACCTTGTTATCTCATATTTCCAAGTCAGTATAGTAAGTGGCTTAAAGGGCAATTTGCAGATGGTGATGTTCCCATGTATCTGCTGCCCATGTCCATCTAGTTGGTGGTGGGTTGTGGGTCTGGAAGGTGTTGCCTAAGGATCTTTGGTGAATTCTGCAGTGTGTTTTATGGTTAGAAACCGTGTGTACTACAGAGTGTTGGGATGGGGGGAGTTGATGTTTGTGGATGTGCTGCCAAGAAATTGGGCTGCTTTGTCAAGCTTCTTAAGTGTTGTGGTAAACCTCAGCTAATGAGGAATTGAACCCACACTGTTGGCATCACTCTGCATCACAAACCTGACATCTAGCAAACTGATCCCCAATAGCCCTTTTTGGTTACATGAAAATACTTCAATGCCATTTCAAATAGGTGAAATTATTAGACTTTAGGTAGAAACATTTGTTTTCCCTTTGTTTGTCTTATAGTGATCAAGACAGTGGACCAATTTGCAGCAAATCACTGAAGTGAGCATTTCAATATTTCAGGTCTGAGTGCATATGATCTAGGTTGATGTCCATATGAATATCAGAACATAAACTTGCTGCATTATACATCTCACAGGCACAGAAGCTTTAACAAAGTTAGGGCTCAGGGGCAGGGATCATCATCCACTTCCTAGGTATTTATTCTCAAATATGGATTCTAAACATAGTTCCCAATTTACAATAATAATAAACTTAGGTCAGATTAATCCCAAATTGGAACAGTTGGATGCAATGAAACTGAAACTGGGTGAGCATCCCTAGCATTTTATGTAATTTAGTAACTGACGAGATAGTCATTTTGATCTTTTTTTTTAATTTCTCATTGCCTGCCTCGCCACCGTCATTGCAACCTCATTTACTTAAAATCAATAGTCAAGATCTTGAAGGCTCAGAAACCTATCCACAAGTCTCAAACATCAGGAAGTTCTCAGGTTCATTTTCCTCAAATTTGCTGAATTGATTGATTAAGTGGAACTGTACTGCAGCCAAGTATGGACACATTTCTACAGTCGGTTCTGCTATAACACGATAGTTTCTTTCCTGTGCAATGTCACATTATAGAAAATCGTGCTGTGGAAATAACAAGCCTATGGGAAAAGTGGGATTAGGGGCAGAACACCAAAAATCACTCAAAATCCTAACACAGAGAGTAGCACAGTTTGAATAAGTGTTTAATCCAGATCTTAAAATGAAATAAAAATAAATTTCCCACCTTACCTTGAAAAACTGTCAAGATGACTTGATGGGAGAGGAGATGTTGAGGTTGCTCTGTTGTTAATGCAAGGGCTGAGAGTTGCCATCATCATCATCATCATCATCATTATCACCTTCAGGTGCAGGTGCAGTTGTGGTTGCTGGGTTTGGGTGAAAAACAGTTAATCCAGAAGTGGATGGCTGTGGCTCATTGTCCTCTGACTGTTTCTTGGGGGTTGGCTTAAAAAAGACATCCAGCTTTTCCTGCTTTGCCCTTTTTCTTCTTTCTTGAAGAAGCTGTTCATAGGGTGCCAAATAAGATCTTATTCCATGAGCAGCTGTCCTGCTGTGTTCTGCATTGTAATTGTTGTCCTTTAAGAGCTGCAACTGCTTCTCAATTTCCCTCTGGGTAGAAGACAAAACAGAAGTGGAAAGCTCACTGGTGGTGCTGCATCCTGGACTACTTCATCTTCATCTTGAGTTTCCACTTGCCCCTCAGCGACAAGTTGTTGTGGATCAGCTGTAGAGAGGTCTCCACAGTGGCTTTCAAGCAGCTCTTCATAGAATCCCTACAGTGTGGAAACAGGCCCTTTGGCCCTAGAAGTCCACACCAACCCTTGGAGCATACCACCTAGACCCATCCCCCTATAGCCCATCTAACCTACACATCCCTGAACACTACGGGCAATTTAGCATAGCCAATTCACCTAACCTGCACATCTTTGGATTGTTGGAGGAAGCTGGAGCACCCGGAGGAAACCCACGAAGACACGGGGAGAATTTGCAAACTCCACACAGAAAGCCGCCTGAGTCTGGAATCAAACCTGGGTCCCTGGCACTGTGAGGCTGCAGTGCTAACCACTGAGCCACCGTGCCGCCCCAACATCCTCACTCTCTAATACTTCAGATCCAACTTGCTTTGCAAGATGAACACAGTGTTCTTTGATTTTTGGGAGCTCCTCTGACAGATCAGTTCCTTTAAAACCTCGGAAAAGAAAGTCTGGGAGTAGCTTCCTCCAAACCGGCCACTGCTAGTAATAAAGCCAGGCACATCTGCAGAGTTTTCAGCTCTTTTTGTTAGATCTTCATAAATTGATACGGCTTTCTCTTTTATGGTGAGAAAGGTGGTCCTGGATCGCTTTTTCATTTGATCTTCTGTCAACACACTTGGAAGCCGTTCCATCTCCTTAAGTTCCTTTTGTCCGTGACCTCTCGGATTTGCTAGCATTTAGACTTGTTCTAGCAATACAGCTTGCTTTAATGTTTTCTGCGTTGCCTGTGACAGTGCGTAAGGTAGACTCCTTTATTCCTGCTACACGAACTATATCACATGTTCTCTCATTACGCTCAAAACGCTTTATAAACATCTCGCTTCTCTTCCAGTGTTATAACCTTTCTTTCATGTTCACCACCTGCCATTTAATCACCAGGACGCTTCTTGCTAACATTCTTGTTGCCTCGTCCTCGCATTTTTATGGGTAACATGGCAGAATCTGCAAAATAAAAAGAAAATCGTGGAGCACTGTCCTTCTCACAGAAAGCGCTTTACTACAAAAGTAATCTGCGAAATGATGCAGACATGATGACAGCGCGGAGACTCCTTCGGCGCTAACATTGCACGTATTCAGGACAAAGCCCGCAAAACGATCATGTGATGTCGATACTCCGCTCACGGATGGAATCGCGTTATAGCCAACAGTGGTTCGTGTTTTAGCGTTCCGCTATTCGCCAGTCGTGTTATAACCAATTCGTGTTGCTGGAACACGTGTTATAGTAGAACCGACTGTAGTGTCTTTTTGATGTAACCAGGTAGACCTGGTACCCTCCTCTGTTGCACTCTATCAACAACAGGAGACACTTGGTCCCTAACTGGCCTTAGGGAAGACTATTCAACACCTACTCCAGCCCTGGTAAAGTACCAGTGGTGGGCAGGTAGCAAATAGGTACAGCACCCCTCTCCAACCCCATGAAACTTTAAGCTGCCAATCTGCACCCGAAGGTAGTATGGAAATACAGCCAAGGTGCTAATTCATTTTGCAATAAAATTTGAAATCTTGATGACTATGGAATACTCAAAAATTGCAATGGCATAGGTTGCTGGGGTAAAACCGGACTGCCTCATTCACAAATAACGGTCCAGTTCATAATTACATTCTGGATTATGAGCTAAGATCCTGTCTCTTTATCACAATGTAGTTCGGGGTGCTCTGAAAACATTTCTCGTCTTTCATATTTTCACATTCGTGTCATTCAGCTGCAGAAATCAAATTGGATTTTTACTGTTAGCTGAATCTAAGGACAATGCTCAACCTGTTCTTCATAAACTTCAATCAGTGGGGATGCCTCAGTCCCACATATTTTTAAACAAGTTAACAATATAAAAGTTGAACATAAATAAAAGATACTGACACTGAGCATGCTGGAGAAACTCAGCAGGCTGGCAGAGAGAAACAGGGTTAACATTTTGAGTCCAGTACGACACTTCAACAGAACTGCAGAACAAAGTATAAGAATCTCTTACGAACACATGAAATGCCTATATCTTTAACACCGAATGAATGTATTATATTGAAAAGTTAATGTTCAGCATTGAATGTGCTTAAGGAAAGCCTTTTTACACTTAATGGATAGAGATTAGCTCTTCAAATGAAACAGTAATTACCGTTTGCATATAATTGATATTTTTCAACTTTTAAGAGTTTTAAATAGATTTTTTAAAGTTCATGTATGTTCCCTTTGACGTATTATTCAACCAAGTTATACATGTGGCTGCTTGCCTCTATTTCTAAAGTGACAAAACACCATGTAATAAAAAGCAAGAGAGTTGCTGTTTCATGATTAAAGCATTGGTAAATACAGTCTTTAAGCAGCCAATTTCCATTGTTGTGGTTTCATAAGCAAGTCATTCATTAGGGGAATATTAATAATTATGATTGTTCCTTTATGAAGAGAATGAAATAACTGCACAGAGGCTAGAACCTCATCACCAAGCCACTTTATTTACTTTTGTACAGAACCCTGGTTGTGGCCACCCAGCTCAGAGTCAGTACTTGAACTGAGGAGATACTAAGTCTCCTGATTATATTCGTCAGCCAGGGCTTTCCTAATTGGTTGGGGTTGTTTAACCTGGGCCAATGTAGTCAACAAGATCAAGCTTTTTCCAATCACTAAAAGGAAATTTAAAAAAAGGCAATGGAAGACTACAGAATCCCACAATCCCACGTCAGCAAGGAATTACAAGGGAACCTGCAAAAATTGGAAATCCCAATCATATTAAATAAATTAACAATAAACATGGTGTCCAAGACCTAAAGCGAAGGGTTGATGTGGCATTTTAGGGGACAATAATTAGAATTTAACAAAAAAGTACTGGTAGAGGTGTAACATTTTTAAAAAGGCTACGAGGGGAGAAACTAAAATATGGAGAATAAATTACTAACATCTCCAGCTAAGAAGAACGCTTTCATAAGACAAACAGGTTGAATAATTAGAGGTAACAAGGTGTAGAGCTGGATAAACACAGCAGGCCAAGCAGCATCAGAGGAGCAGGAAGGCTGACGTTCCGGGCCTAGACCCTTCTTCAGAAAAATTTTCTGAAGAAG
>NW_025977086.1:0-7127 GCF_021869965.1 Rhincodon typus | reverse complement strand
AATCAAAAATATCAACTTCACCATCTGACTTAATGTTTGATGGTGTTTTGACTAACATGCTTATTTAACTCAGATAAGCACTTCAGAATACCAATATCTCACTCCACCAAAAATGTTAGTTTTTGATGTTGGATTGAATGACATGCTTATTTCAGCGAGTTGAGCTCTTCAGAAGGCTAAAATCTCAACTTCACCAAATGACACAACTTTTCATGCTTTTTGGTTCAAAATACTTATTTCAGCGAGTTCAGCTCTTCAGAACACCAATACCTGAACTTCACCAAATGACTCCAGTTTTGATGATGGTTTGACCAACATGCACATTTCAGCGAGTTAAGCACTTCAGAAGGCTAAAATCTCAACTTCAACAAATGACACAACTTTTGATGCTGTTTGTTTTAATATACTTATTTCAGCGAGTTCAGCTCTTCAGAACACCAAAACCTGAACTTCACCAAATGACTCATGTTTTGATGTTGCTTAGACCAACATGCTTATTTGAGTCAGATAAGCACTTCAGAAGGCAGATATCTCAACTTCACCAAATGACTTAATTATTCATGCTGTTTTGACTATCATGCTTACTTCAGTGAGATAAGCACTGCAGAAAACCAAATGTGATCTTCATCAAATCACTCAAGTTTTGATGTTGTTTTGACTGACATGATTATTTGAGTGAGATAAGCACTTCAGAAATCAAAAATCTCAACTTCACCAAAGCACCTAACGTTGGACGCTGGTTGGACTGAAATGCTTTTTTCAGTGAGATAAGCACTTCAGAAATCAAAAATCTCAACTTCACCATCTGACTTAATTTTTGATGGTGTTTTGACAAACATGCTTATTTAACTCAGATAAGCACTTCAGAATACCAATATCTCACTCCAACAAAAATGTTAGTTTTTGACGTTGGTTTGAATGACATGTTGATTTCAGCGAGTTGAGCTCTTCAGAAGGCTAAAATCTCAACTTCACCATATGACACAACTTTTGATGCTGGTTGTTTTGAAATACTTATTTCAGCGTGTCAAGCTCTTCATAAAGCCAAAACCTGCACTTCACCAAATGTCTCCAGTTTTGATGACGGTTTGACTAACATGCTTATTTCAGTGAAATAATCACTTCAGAAATCAAAAATCTCAACTTCACCATCTGACTTAATTTTTGATGGTGTTTTGACTAACATGCTTATTTAACTCAGATAAGCACTTCAGAATACCAATATCTCACTGCACCAGAAATGTTAGTTTTTGATGTTGGTTTGAATGACATGCTTATTTCAGCGAGTTGAGCTCTTCAGAAGGCTAAAATCTCAACTTCACCAAATGACTCAACTTCTGATATTGTTTTGACTAACATGCTTATTTCAGTGAGATAAGCACTGCAGAAAACCAAATGTGAACTTCACCAAATTATTCCAGTTTTGATGTTGGTTTGACTGACATGTTTATTTGAGTGAGATAAGCACTTCAGAAATCAAAAATCGCAACTTCACCATCTGACTTAATTTTTGATGGTGTTTTGACGAACATGCTTATTTAACTCACTTAAGCACTTCAGAATACCAATATCACACTCCACCAAAAATGTTAGTTTTTGTTGTTGGTTTGAATGACATGCTTATTTCGGCGAGTTGATCTCTTCAGAAGGCTAAAATATCTACCTCACCATATGACACAACTTTTCATGCTTTTTGGTTTAAAATACATATTTCAGCGAGTTAACCTCTTCAGAACACCAACACCTGAACTTCACCAAGTGACTCCAGTCTTGATGATGGTTTGACCAACACGCGCATTTCAGAGAGTTAAGCACGTCAGATGGCTAAAATCTCAACTTCAACAGATGACACAACATTTGATGCTGGTTGGTTTAAAATACTTATTGCAGCGAGTTAAGCTCTTCAGAACACCAAAACCTGAACTTCACCAAATGACTCTAGTTTTGATGATGGTTTGACTAACATGCTTATTTGAGTGAGATAAGCATTTCAGAATTCAAAAATCTCAACTTCACCAAATGACTCAATGTTTGATGTTGTTTTGACTAACGTGCTTGTTTCAGCGAGATGAGCATATCAGAACACTGAAATTTCAACTTTACCAAAGGACATAACTTTTGATGCTCGTTTGACTTAAATGCTTATTTCTGTCAGATGAGCACTACGGAAGTCAAAAATCTCAACTTTATCAAAAGACTTGATTCTTGATGCTGGTTAGTCTAAAATGCTTATTTCAGTGAGTTTAGCACTCGAGAACTAAAATCTGATTTTAACCAAATGTCTCAAATTCTCAAGTTTTTTAGACTAACATGCTTATTTGTGTGAGGACTTCAGAAGTCAAAAATTTCAACTTCACCAAATGACTAAACTTTTGATGTGGTCTTGAATAACATGCTTATTTCAGTGATTTAAGCTCTTCAGAAGATCAAAGTCTCAACTTCACCAAATGACACAACTTCTGATGTTGTTTTGACTAACGTGCTTATTTCAGCGAAAAAAGCATGGCAGAAGACCTAAATGTCGACTTCAGCAAGACACTCAACTTTTTATGCTGTTTTGACAACATGCTTTTTTTCAGAAAGATAAGCTCTTCAGAAGACCAAAATCTAAACTTCACCAAATGACTCAATTTTGATGTTGTTTTGACGAAAGTGTTTGTTTCAGCGAGATAAGCATATCAGAACACTAAAATCTCACCTTCACCAGATAACCTAACTTTTGATGATGGTTACATTAAAATGCTAATTTCAGCGAGTTAAACACCTCAGAAGCGAAAAATCTGAACTTCACCAAAAAAGCTTGATTTTTGATTCTGGTTGGACTGAAATGCATATTTCTGCGAGTTAAGCACTTCCGAATATCAAAATCGCAAATTCACCAAATGACTCAACTTTTGATGTTGTTTTGACTGACATGCTTATTTCAGCGAGATAAGCAGATCAGAAGACTAAAATCTCAACTTCACCAAAGGACCTAACTTTGGACGCTGATTTGACTAAACTGCTTATTTCAGTGTGATAAGCAATTCAGAAGTCAAAAATCTCAACTTCACAAATGACTTCAATGTTCATGCTGTTTTAACTAACATGCTTATTTCACTCAGATAAGCACTTCAGAAGGCCAAAATCTGACCTTCATCAAATGACTCAAGTTTTGATGTTAGTTAGACGAACATGCATTTTTGAGTCAGATAAGCACTTCAGAAGGCAAATATCTCAACTTCACCAAAGGACTTAATTATTCATGCTGTTTTGACTAACATGCTTATTTCAGTGAGATAAGCACTGCAGAAAACCAAATGTGAACTTCACCAAATGACTCAAGTTTTGATGTTGGTTTGACTGACATGATTATTTGAGTGAGATAAGCACTTCAGAAATCAAAAATCTCAACTTCACAAAAGCACCTAACTTTGGACGCTGGTTGGACTGAAATGCTTTTTTCAGTGAGATAAGCACTTCAGAAATCAAAAATCGCAGCTTCACCATCAGACTTAATTCTTGATGGTGTTTTGACTAACATGCTTATTTAACTCATATAAGCACTTCAGAATACCAATATCACACTCCACCAAAAATGTTAGTTTTTGATGTTGATTTGAATGACATGCTTATTTCAGAGAGATGATCTGTTCAGAAGGCTAAAATCTCAACCTCACCATATGACACAACTTTTCATTCTTTTTGGTTTAAAATATTCATTTCAGCGAGTTAAGCTCTACGGAACACCAATACCTGAACTTCACCAAATGACTACAGTCTTGATGATGGTTTCACCACCATGCTTATTTCAGAGAGTTAAGCACTTCCGAAGGCTAAAATCTCAACTTCACGAAATTACTCCTCTTTTGATGCTGTTTGGAATAAAATGCGTATTTCAGCCAGTTAAGCACTTATGAAGAACAAAATCTGAACTTCACAAAATGACTCAAGTTTCGATATTTGTTTGGCTAACATGCTTATTTCAGTGAGATGAGCACTTCAGAAGTCAAAAATCTCGACTTCACCAAATGATTAAATACTAATGCTGTTTTGACTTGCACGCTTATTTCACTCAGATAAGCACATCGGAAGACCAAAATCTCAATTTCACCAAATCACATAATTTTTTATGCTAGTTGGATTAAAATTCATATTTCAGTGAGATAACCACTTCAGAAGACAAAAATCGTATCTTCACCAAATGACTCAATTTTTGATGTTAGTTTGACTAACATTATCATTTCAGCGAGTTAAGCATTTCAGAAGACCAAAATCTCAACTTCAACACGACACTCAACTTTTGATGTTCTTTTGACTAACATGCTTATTTCATTGAGATAAGCAGTTCAGAAGACCGAAATCTGAACTTCACCAAATGACTCAAGTTTTGATGTTGCTTGGACTAACATGCTTATTTCAGCGATTAATACTTCGGGACTCAAAAATCTCAACTTCACCAATTGACTCAACTTTTGATGTTGTTTTAACTAACATGCTTATTTCACGAAGATAAGCATATCAGAAGAATAAAATCTCAACTTCACCAAATGACCTAACAATTTATGCTGGTTTCACTAACATGATTATTTCAGTGAGTTAAGGCACCGCAGACGCCAAAAATCTGAACTTCACCAAATGACTTGATATTTGATTCGGGTTGGACCAAAATGCTTATTTCAGGGAGTTGAACACATCAGAAGACCAATATCTCACTCCACCAAATGAGATAGTTTTTCATGTTGGTTTGCGTGACATGCTTATTTCATTGAGAGAAGCCCTTCAGAAGATCAAAATCTCAACGTCACCAAATGAGTCAACGATTGATGTTGTTTTGACTAACATGTTTAGATCAGCGAGCTAAGCGCTTCATAATGCTAAAATTTCAACTTCACCAAAAGACTGAACTTTTGATACTGGTTGTATAAATGCTTATTTCAGCGAGTTAGGCACTTGAGGAGACCGGAATCTGAACTTCACCAATTGACTTAATTTTTTTATGCTGTTTTGACTAACATGCTTATTTCTCTCAGATAAGCACTTCAGAAGTCAAAAATCTCAACTGCACCAAATGACTTAATTTTTAATGCTGTTTTAACTAGCATGCTTATTTCAGTACGATAGGCAAGTCAGAAATCCACAATCTGAACTTCACGAAATGACACAAGTTTTGATGTTGGTTTGACTAACATGCTTATTTCAGTGAGATAAGCAGATCAGAAGACTAAAATCTCAACTTCACCAAAGGACATAAATTTGGATGCTGATTTGACTAAACTGCTTATTTCAGTGCGATAAGCAATTCAGAAGTCAAAAATCTCAACTTCACAAATGACTTCAATGTTCATGCTGTTTTAACTAACATGCTTATTTCACTCAGATAAGCACTTCAGAAGACCAAAATCTGAACTTCACCAAATGACTCAAGTTTTGATGTTGGTTAGACTAACATGCTTACTTGATTGAGATAAGCACTTCACAATTCAAAAATCTCAAATTCACCAAGTGACTTAATTTTTAATGAGATTTTGATTAACATGCTTATTTCAGTGAGATAAGCACTTCAGAAAACGAAAATCTGATTTTCACCAAATGACTCAAGTTTTGATGTTGGTTTGACTAACATGCTTATTTCAGCGAATTAAGCACTTCAGAAGTCAAAATTCCCAGCATCTCCTAATGAGTTAATTTTTGATGCTGTTTTGACTAACATGCTTATTTCACTCAGATAAGCACATCAGAAGACCAATATCTGAACTTCACCAACTGAGTTAGTTTTTGATGGTGGTTTGAATGACATACTTGTTTCAGTGAGATAAGCACTGCAGAAAACCAAATGTGAACTTCACCAAATGACTCAAGTTTTGATGTTGGTTTGACTGACATGATTATTTGAGTGAGATAAGCACTTCAGAAATCAAAAATCTCAACTTCACAAAAGCACCTAACTTTGGACGCTGGTTGGACGAAAATGCTTTCTTCAGTGCGATAAGCACTTCAGAAATCAAAATTCGCAACTTCACCAAATAACTTAATTTTTGATGGTGTTTTGACTAGCATGCTTATTTAACTTAGATAAGCACTTCAGAATACCAATATCACACTCCACCAAAAATGTTAGTTTTTGATGTTGGTTTGAATGACATGCTTATTTCGGCGAGTTGAGCTCTTCAGAAGGCTAAAATCTCAACCTCACCATATGACACAACTTTTCACGCTTTTTGGTTTAAAATACTTATTTCAGCGAGTTAAGCTCTTCAGAACACCAATACCTGAAGTTCACCAAATGACTCCAGTCTTGATGATAGTTTGACCACCATGTGCATTTCAGCGCGTTCAGCCATTCAGAAGGCTAAAATGTCAACTTCAGCAGATGACACGACATTTGATGCTGGTTGTTTTAAAATACTTATTGCAGCGAGTTAAGCTCTTCAGAACATGAAAACCTGAACTTCACCAAATGACTCTAGTTTTGATGTTTGTTTGGCTAACATGCTTGTTTCAGTGAGATTAGCACTTCAGAAATCAAAACTCTCAACTTCACCAAATGACTTAATTATTGATGCTGTTTTAACGAACACGCTTATTTCACTCAAATAAGCACATCGGAAGATCAAAATGTCAACTTCACCAGATCACATAATTTTTGATGCTGGTTGGATTAAAATTCTTATTTCAGCGAGATAAGCACTTCAGAAGACAAAAATCGTATCTTCACCAAATGATTCAAGTTTTGATGTTGCTTGGACTAACATGCTTATTTCAGCGATTACGTACTTCAGAAATCTAAAATCTCAACATCACCAATTGACACAACATTTGATGTTGTTTTGACTAACATGTTTATTTCAGCGAGATAAGCACTTCAAAAGACAAAAATCGTATCTTCACCAAATGATTCAAGTTTTGATGTTGCTTGGACTAACATGCTTATTTAAGCGATTAAGTACTTCAGAAATCAAAAATCTCAACTTCACCCAATGACACAACAATTGATGTTGTTTTGACTAACATGCTTACTTCAGTGAGATAAGCACTTCAGAAGTCAAAAATCTGAACTGCGCCAAATGACTTAATTTTTAATGCTGTTTTAACTGGCATGCTTATTTCAGTACGATAAGCACTTCAGAAATCCAAAATCTGAACTC
>NW_025977085.1:0-7127 GCF_021869965.1 Rhincodon typus | reverse complement strand
AGAAAGGTCCCGACCTGAAACGTCAACTTTCCTGCTCCTCTGATGCTGCCTGGCCCGCTGTGCTCTTCCAGTTCCACACTGTGATTCTTGCAACCTGCCTTTTCTCTTCATTGACTAGAAGTTTGGAAAGATAGTTCCTTCAGTAACAGCAGTTAATTGAGATCTCAGGCTATGCTGGAAATACTGGGATGATTCAGTTTTCAATTCTGAGTAGAAGACAAGAAAAGGAGAGCTCATAGACAAAGACAGCCTGGATGGAGGCTGGTGGCTGTGTGACTGTCCTGGCTTCAGGACTAACAATAACTCAATGTCCTACTGAGATCTGCCAGGGTGAGTATTTAACCATTTGGGATATGGTCATGAGTGGCTGAGAGGTAGAGTTGCCCACTGTACTTCCCAAGTTTAGAAGGCATCATGATGCAAATATGCCACTCTGTGTGGCACCAGGAGTTGGAAGGGGGTAAGGGGATGGCTACTGAAATGCAACATCTGCTAGCTTTGAGAAATTGTGACCAACAGTAAAGTGCAGGCTAGCCAAACGTTGGAAAGCATGCTAATAACACAAAGTGTTCTTTACAAGGCTCCTATTGTTTCAGCAGAAGAGGTAACCTAATGCCTGAGAGCAGGCCAGGACCAGAAATGTTCAAGACAACATTGCCACTCGCACTGCCTTCCAGGGTGAACTGTCGGAGCATGCTGTTGCACCGCTGGGCCAAGCGAAGTTGGAGGAAGGCCCTGGGCTGTTGAGACTGACCTCATTGCAGCTGCTGATGCCATTGGAGACCCTTCTGGGCCGCTCCTAAGAGTAACAGCCTCACCTCCAGCTCTCTGTTACTGAGACCACTACCTCTGAGTGCAATGCTGACAGGCTAGGCTCCTGTCTCTGCGCACGGAACTCCAGACACATGAGCACTGTCCCAGTCTTGGGTTACCAAAGGATGTTCACCAGAATCATTAGGAAGGGCAGAGTCCAGCCCACATGACAGGGACAGAGGAGCAACACAGATGATTTTTTAGAAAAGTACATTGGTCAGAAGAGTGCAAAAACGTGATTGTTGAACTTAGGGAGATATAAAAATTGTTGAATCATTTTATTACTTAATAATTGCTCTTTTCACTTGATTCTCCAGCTGCCTTTGTTGCATGCATTTTGATCTGATGGCTTTGAGTTGGATTGTTCAGTAATAATGTAGAGATAGTGGGAAATGCCAATGCTGGAGACTCTGAGATAACAAGCTGTAGAGCTGGATGAACACAGCAGGCCAAGCAGCATCAGAGGAGCAGGAAAGCTGACATTTTGGGTCTGGACCTTCTTCAGAAATGGGGGAGTGGAAGGGGACTCTGAAATAAAGAGGCCCAAGCTGTGCCTGCCTCTTTGTAGGAAACGTGGAACAATCCCTCTTCCGCAGCTACACTGGCATCACCCCCACCTCTTCCTCCATTATATCGAAGACTGTATCGGCGCCGCCTCGTGCTCCCACGAGGAGCTCGAACAGTTCATCCACTTCACTAACACTTTCCATCCCAACCATAAGTTCACCTGGACCATCTCCGTTACCTCTCTCTCCTTCCTGGACCTCTCTGTTTCCATCTCTAGCAATCACCTGGAAACCGATATCTATTTCAAGCCTACCGACTCCCACAGCTACCTAGAATACATCTCCTCTCACCCACCTTCCTGCAAAAATGCCATCCTCTATTCCCAGTTCCTTCACCTCCGCTGCATCTGCTCCCAAGATGAGGCATTCCATTCCCGGACATCCCAGATGTCCTCGTTCTGCAAGGACCGCAATTTCCCTTCCACAGTGGTCGAAACACCCTCGACCGCATCTCTCGCATTTCCTGCAACTCATCCCTCACACCCCCTCCCCGCAATAACAACCAAAACAAAATCCCCCTCGTCCTCATGTACCACCCCACCAACCTCCGGATCCAACGCATCATCGTCCGCCACTTCCGCCATCTGCAATCTGACCCCACTACCAAGGACATTTTTCCTTCCCCACCCTTATCTACCTTCCAGAGGGACGACTCTCTCCATGACTCCCTTGTCTGCTCCACACTCCCCATTAGCCCCACCACCCTCGGCACATTTCCCTCCAACCGCAGGAAGTGCTACACCTGCCCCTACACCTCTCCCCTCAGCCCCATCCCAGGCCCCAAGTAAACCTTCCATGTTAAACAGATGTTGACCTGCACATCTGCTAATGTGGTATATTGTATCCGCTGTTCCTGATGTGGCCTCCTCTACATCGGGGAAACCAAGCGGAGGCTTGGAGACCGCTTTGTGGAACACCTATGCTTGGTTCATGACAAACGATTGCACCTCCCAGTCGCGAACCATTTCAACTTCCCCTCCCACTCCTTGGACGACATGTCCATCCTAGGCCTCTTCCAGTGCCACAACGATGCCACCCGAAGGCTGCAGGAACACCATCTCATATTTTGCTTGGGAACCCTGCAGCCCAATGGTATCAATGTGGACTTCACAAGTTTCAAAATCTCCCCTCCTCCTACCGCATCCCAAAACCAGCCCAGCTCATCTCCACCTCCTTGACCTGTCCGTCTTTTCTCCCACCGATCCGCTCCTCCCACCTCACTGACCAACCCCCATCCCCACTACCTACCTACTCGCCTCATCCCCACCTCCTTGACCTGTCCGTCTTCCCTCAACTGACCAACCCCCATCCCAACTCCCTACCTATACTCACCTTTACTGGCTCCATCCCTGCCTCCTTGACCTGTCCGTCTTCTCTCCACCTATCTGCTCCTTTATCTACCTTCCATCATCGCCTCCCCACCTCTCTCTATTTGTTTCAGAGACCCCTTCTCCTTCCCCATTTCTGAAGAAGGGTCCAGACCCAAAACATCAGCTTTCCTGCTCCTCTGATGCTGCCTGGTCTGCTGTGTTCATCCAGCTCTACACCTTGTTATCTCAGTAATAGTGTATCATTGTTTACAGGGGTCCACGGGAATGTATCAGTATGTAAAGGGAATACCAGGTGTCAGTCACTGAAAACATGTAGGTTTTTAACTGGAGGGCAAGGGCAGGGTTTAATGTGCGCTTCCCAAGAAAGTGTCAGACCTTACAGAGAGTCCCTGGGCAAGTGATAGCATTTCCATCGGGTCCCTGGCATTATATCAGTCAATAGAGGGACTTCCCACTTGTGCGTCAGTCTTTAAACAGAGCCACTAGGGTGGTGTCAGTATTTACCAGCAATCCTTGGGTGTTTGTCGGGATTTAAAGGACAATGTCAGTGTGGATGGGTGCTCCCTGGGCATGTGATACGTATTTAAACGGTGACTCTAAATGTTGTCAGAATTTAGATCTGGTCCCTATGGGAGTGAGTCAACATTTACAGAGGGTGACTGGGAATATCCTTAGTATTTACAAGGCTCTCCTGAGTAAGACACTATTTACCTGGACTGGAAGGTTTGAGCTTTAAAGAGAGGCTGGATAGGCTGGGACTTTTTTCCTTGGAGCGTAGGAGACTGGAGGGTGACCTTATAGAGGTCTATAAAATCATGAGGGGCATAGATAAGGTAGATAGCCAACAGCTTTTCCCCACGGTAGGGGAGTCTAAAACTAGAGGGCTTAGGTTTAAGGTGAGAGGGGAGAGATACAAAAGTGTCCAGAGGAACAGTTTTTTTTTCACACAGAGGGTGGTGAGCATCTGGAACGGGCTGTCAGATGTAGTGGTGGAGGCGAGTACAATTTTGTCATTTAAGGAACGTTTGGGCAGGTACATGGATGGGATAGGTGTGGAGGGATATGGACCAAATGCAGATAAATGGCACTAGTTCAATTGTGAAAACTGGGCGGCATAGGCAAGTTGGGCTGAAACCCTGCTGTGAACCTCTATGACTCAATGACCCGACAAGGATTTTGCCAAATTATTGGGGCTCTCCATGACTGAGCTGCTAGTGACAGGGTGTCCCTGTGGGTTTGTTAGTATTTAACAAGTGGTCATTAGAGCGTGTCAATATTTACAGGATATCACTCGGAGAGTTTTGTTTATGGGAGTTCCTTAGGTGTGTCAGTACTGATACCTACAACGGTGACACTCTTAAAAACACAACTGTACTTCCATTAGTACTGACACATCTAAGGAACTCCCACAAACAAAATGACAGTGGGTCACAGAGGTTATGGCTATTTAGGTGAGAAGATAGATGTGTTACAATATTTTTGAGAGCTCACTTGGTGTTTTTCAGTCCCCAGGAGTGAGTAATGACTGAGGGTACACTGCAGTGCATCGCTATTTAAAGGGGGTCCCTAGAAGGAAGCAAGTAGTTCAAGAGGGATCCAGGAATTTTTCTGCATTTACAAGGAGTCACTGGGAATTTCTAAGTATTTTCAAGGAGTGTTGGGAAACTTACTATATTGATGGCGGTTCCTTAGGAGAGTGTCAGTACATAGAAGGGGTCACTCAAATTGTTAGCATTTAGAGGGGTTCTCAGAGACTGTCTACATGTAAGGAATGGGAGGTTCTCCAGGAGCTGTTAGAATGTATGGACACTAGCTACATATTTACGGGGTATCCCAGGAGTTGTCAGAATTTGGATGTGGTTCCTGGAAGTGCATTGCAAGGTGGGAGTTTGTCAGTATCTCCGGGGTCCTCCAGGACAGTATCAGTATTTATTGGTGGACCCCAGGTGTGGGTCACTATTTACAGACAGGTTCTGGGATTGTGTTGTGAGGTTGTACTTTCCAGTGAGTCCCAGGGAGTGTAGCAGTACTTCCTATCACCCGAGGTCGATCTCAGTTTGCATAGGGGTCGCAGGGAGAGTGTTGGCATTTAGAGGTGGCTCACAGGATAGCTCCAACACTGACAGAGGTTCTCTGGCAGTGTGTCAGCTTTAACAGGGATTGACTGCAAGTTATCAGTGCTATCTGGAACTCCCTGGGAGTACATCGGTTTGTAAAGGTGGTTCCGGGACAGTCAGTATTTATGTGATGAGTGCCCGTTAATGGGAACTCCATCAGAATTTCTCAGTATTTACAGCGGGTTCCCTGGGTTTGTGTCAATGTTTATCGTGGCACTTAGGAATGTGTCAGAACATGCAGCCAAGGACCCTGGAACGAGGTCATTATTTACAGGGTTTTCTGGGGAATGTGTCAGTACTTACAGCAGGTTCTGGAGAATGTGTTAGCATTTACACGTGAACACCAGGATAGTGCCACTGAGATTAGTGTCACTTGTCTCATAATCCAGGGACCAGATGAATGCTTTAGGGACAGATGTTCAAACCCCATCACGGCTGCAAAATCATTTAATTATTATATCTGTAAAAAAAACTAAAAAAAAAAAAAAAATTTTTAAAAATACAAGCCTCAGTCCTCTTGTAGTCAAACCATGGTATCAACAGTTTTCATTAAAAAAAATGTATCTGGATAACCAATGTTCTTAAATTGCTCTCCAAAATAGCCTAGCACCCCATGCAATTCAACAGCAATTAGAGATGAACAATAACTGCTGCCCTTGCCACAACAAAATTGATTGGGTGTCACTCAGTATGTGTCAGCGTTGAGAGATGGTTGCTGGGTTTGTCATTATTTACAGTATTTATAGAATCAATATTTATAAAGGATCACCAAGCTCTGTTAGTAATGGTTAGAACATGTCAGTACATACAGTTAGTCCCTGGGCGTGTATTATGGAACTACTGGGATCATGCCCATGGTTACAGAGAGGGATCTAAATGCATGCCTGCAACTACAGGAGGTCTCCAAGTTGGACTCTCCCAACATTGTGAATCAGAACGTCATCACAAACAGAAGGTCCTCAATGTTTACATGAGGTTGGCCACTGTTTGTCAGTATTTACACTCTATTTGGACCATCGTCTTTTTTCACAGCTCAATTAAGTTATCCCTTGACTTGCTCATTTCTAAGGAGGAGTCTATGCAATCTTTCATCATAGCTACAATTTTCATTCTTGTAATTCTCCTCTGTACTCGCTCCTTCCTGTGATATAGTGACCAGAAATTGTACACTAAATTCCAACTATGGCCAATCCAGCATGGAGTCGATGATATGTGTATCTATGGGGGTGGACGGATGGCATACGTTAACATGGAAGTGCAACAGGTCATGGGGCTGGCTAGAGAGGCAAAAATGGACATAGAAAGGCCAAGGTGCAGTTAGAGGGACATAGGCTGGCATGGGGGCCAAGGGCTGGACAGAAGGGATTAGGCTGGCATTTATCTGATATAGTGCCGGGGCGAGTAGGAGGGTAGAGGTTGGTATCGACTGATGAGGGCCTGTGGAATGGGAACAGAGGTATAAATTGGCATGGAGCCTATGTAGGACTGTGGGGGCTAGATCAACAAAGAGCCATAAAAAAATGGGAAGGGGCATGAAGGGGAACCAGTGTGGAATGAGGCAGCGTGAAGGCTGAAAGGCATGTGTTTTTCAATATAAACGGCTTGAACAAAGAGCTACAACACTGAGGCAGCTCTTTCAAACAACCTGCCTCTACAGCCAGCAGATGCCTCAAAACCAGTTCCAGAGTCGACACTAGGCACAAGACTCAACACATTCCACCCCAACCTTCCTGGAATGATGATTGGAACTTCTGGGACAATTCCTCAAGAGTCCAGTTTGCAGAGCGGGAGATTGTCACAAAATTGTGCTCCTGAACCAAGAGTGAAAATTCAGGCATCAGAGTTTACAGAAGACCCCAGGATGTGTGTTAGGATTAGGAGGGGATTCTTTGCAGGTGGGGACCTTGGGGAACATAATGATGGGAACTCCCTGAGAGCCTGTGAACATTTACAGTAACAATATTTACAGGAGATACACATGCAATTGCTTTGGGGTGGGGGAAAGAGGCTCCCTGGGAGTGAATCAGAATATACAGGAGATCTCTGTGAGTGCATCACCGTTTACAGCGATTCACTAGGATTTTGTCATTTGATGGAATATTTAGACAGGGTTCCCCAAGAGTATGACAATATTTTGGGAGTGTGCCCACATTCAAAGTGGGCAGGGGGGGGGGGGGGGGGGGGGGGGGGTGTGTGCGCTCAGAGTTTGTCATTACTCTCAGAGGTGGTCCCAAGCATGTGTCAGATAGGCAGATCATTGACAGATAGAATTTAACCCTGATAAATGTGAGATGATGCAC
>NW_025977084.1:0-7128 GCF_021869965.1 Rhincodon typus | reverse complement strand
ATCCGCCTCCCACTCTCTCCCTATTTATTTCAAAACCCCCTTCCCCTCCCCCTTTTCTGATGAAGGGTCTAGGCCCGAAACGTCAGCCTCTCTGCTCCTATGATGCTGCTTGGCCTGCTGTGTTCATCCAGCCCTGCACCTTGTTGTCTGGGTATAGGGGGATATGGGCCAAACGCTGGTAAATAGAACTAGGGTAATTTAGAATATCTGGTTGGCATGGACAAGTTGGACCGAAGGGTCTGTTTCAATGCTGTACAGCTCTATGATTCTAAAAGTGTTGACTGAGAGTTCCAGCAACAGTGAGATTGAGTTGGGGACAATCAAATGAAGCTTCAACATCGGAATTAGGCAGTACCGGTGATGGATTAAATATTGGATCGAAAGCTCAGCTGAAGGTCAAACAAGACACCAAAGTTGTGTACATTGGGTTAAGTTCAAGCAAGCATCCAGGAAACCTAATGTGATAAGGAACTAACTGCAGTGGAGGGGGTAGGGTGCAAATCAGGGAGGCTTTGGTCTTGCCACCAGTTAGGAAAGCAAGAACATCCGATCGTAAGAATATGTCAGACAAATACTTATGACCATTAGTCGATAATGCACTATATAACTTCTAGGCAGTTATCAGACCGTTGAATTGACCCTAGCCTCAAATAATGTAACTTGCAATGTTGCCTGTATGCCTCCAAGTCTTTTGTGATCTGAACATCCTTTGTTTGCTGTGATCTGCCTGTACTGCTCGTAAACAAAGCTTTATCTAAATGTATTTTGGGACACGTGACAATAAGATCAAAACCAAATCAAAAAAGGCACCATTTACTGAGGTGTTCTTTTAAAAGACCCCTGCAACAATAAACTTTAAATGTTAGATGCTTTTGAAAACTTGGAGAAAAATCTCCACTTGCAGCATCAATTAGGCTGTTTGGCAGGTTACTCAGAACTGCAACATCATACTTTCATAATTACTTACACAATCTACTTTAAAGTTAGAATCAGCAACCATGCGCCACTGGTAAGGTTACATCTTCAATGATTAAAGGTAAGTGATTAAAACCATTTCTATGAGTAGCATTGTGAAGATATGTTGAGCACTTTAGCTGCTGAACCCACTAATAACTTAAAGAAAATGACCACTTTTGCTGAAATCACCTCTTCCAAACTGAATGTCAGTTTGCTGCTAGTTTTGTAACAAATCATCAACAGTCCAGTCCAAATGTGCTACGTTTTCAATCTATCGTTTAGACAAAAAAACTTCCATATTCCTAACTTTAAAATAATTACAATACTGTTTATCATATTTAAAACAGCACGTACTTGGGCCTCGGTTTCTCCTGTAATTAGGTTGATTTCCTCAGGCTTCGGAATCATGTATGTTGTAAGGTGTCCAATAGCATACACATGATTACTGTCATGCCAAGGCAGCATGCCAACATGGTGGAGAAATAAATGCGTGTACAGTGTCCCATTGCTACGAGTTTTCTTTGGTATTGAAACATTGACGATCCTTTTTAAAGATAAATAAGGGTAAGTTAAGATAGAATGATTCTTAGAAACACTGTTATTGGATACATATATTACGAAAGCATGTTTTAGCATTTCTAAAACGATAAATTTATGATAACCCAAGTTTGAACATCAAAGAACGTAGCATTCAAATTAAAGTGAAACTAAATCCAAACAAAAACTCATTTCCCTTCATTACTTCTAATGGTATTTAACAGTTATTGCTGAAATTCAAAAAAAACTAAGCATTTAGCCAGCTACTGTCCAATTAAACACAAACATTATTTTCTTTATAAAAGCAAATATTGAAACATACAATACTCTAAAAACGCAATCAAATTTGAGATCTATATCGATATTTAATCTGTACATCACTATTCCTCAATTATTTTATCTTTTAAAAAGCTCATGCATTTGAACTACTGCTAGGAAGTATTCATTTAACATAATTTTACCAAAATTCTCCATTTTAAGAGTTATGTGTAAACAACATAATTATTTTAACAGTTCTTGCATTAAATACATGCCTTTTTCCACACAATATTCAACACTTAACAAAGCTTATTTCTTAAAAATTATAAAAAAAAACTTGTATTTACAAAAAAAATTATACAATCCTTGCCACTTGTCCCCAGCAGTTTGTGTTGGTATTTATCCCCTACATTCATATTTAACAGGAGAGAAAGAATATCTTACCAACACTAAACAACCTAAATAATAACACCAATGGAGCAGAAGACAAACCTATTGTCAGTTTTTGCTTCTGATAATAATGACTTTTTTGACACTTTGGCTAAGATCAGTTTTGAACTGTAGTCTCATACCTGGCAGAAATACATGAGCTAGTTGCATTTCACTTAGCACTCTTATGTTTCCTATGGTTCGCAAGGTAATATTGAAATCAATGTCAAGATCCTCACTTTCAAATCGACAATAGTTTTACATCACAACTTGGGTAACCATCTGTAGCTATTCACAGTAACATAAAGGACAGAACAAAGGTAACTGCAAGTTTCAGGAGACCCATTTGGAATCAACAAAGCCCATTTTTATCTCGAAACATTGACACCAGATTAGGTCAGTGACAAGAAATTTGCTTCAATTTAATTGTTCAATTCACACGGGCTGTAATTTTAGATATTGAGAAGACTAAAGGGTCACATGCTACTTCGCAATTTGAAAAGAAAATAGAGCAAGACTCCAGATTACACACTGAACTACGTTTCAACATCTATTTTTGAGCAGCACATCAGAGAAAAGGAAAAAAAACATATAGAACTCTCTCTTACTGCATGTTTCTCTTCTCATCGCAAGATATATACCCAGTGAAAAAAGAAATCGGGGAAACAACCATTCACCGAGAGTGCAAAGGTCTACAGATTCTGCTATCGTTGAGGATACAAGTCAACCATTAAACTGTGGTTTCAGGTTAAGAATGTAAAATGTTAAAGACTCAAACTGGGTAACCTTTATTCTCGCTGACAGACTTCTTTTTAATACCCATGTTTGTACATGTGTTTGGTGTCACATTTCATTACTTTTTCCTCGAGTTTGGGAGGTAAAATTATTCCTCTTTCTTGCATTCAGGAAATGACTCTCTCATTTCTAGTGAACTACATTCCAATGAACTGCAATAGTTTTGGGCTAAAAACAATGTAGTAATTAGTTGTGGCCAACTATTTGGCATTAACAAGACTGAAGCTGATTATCTCTCCATATCTGGTTGTAATAGTACTTTTAAATCAGGAATATCAACCTTAACAGAAAGTCAACAAGTTTAAAGTGAATACTACTTGCAGTCATCAGGGGAATAAGCAGAAAAACATTCTGGTTCTATGGTGTCGGATAACCCAAATTTTACTGCATGCCTTACTGGTGCACTTACAGCAAGCAGTACTTCAAATTTGAGAAAATTAATTAGCAATAACAAAGTGACATTAAGTCATTTCCCTTTAAAATTTGTTTTCTGGAAAGACTGAAGTGAAATAAAATCAGGAATCCTTCAGACTATGGACTTAATCTTTGGCTCACAGGCAAGTGTGGAAGACTTACAAATCCATGAGCGGCATTAGATTGCACAACACAGTAAAATGTGTAATAAAACTCAAAAATAGTTACCTCTCAAATTTAGAGTTCACATCAAAGTGTTCCATCTTCAACACAAGGTTTAAATTGGCTCCATCAGTAACACTGCTTTTTGTAGACGTATAGATACTCAGCTAAAATACAAATTCAAAACTCTAAGCAAATTGTACAGAAACAGATTCTTTTTCAAGGCTGTGTTTGTGAAAGAGATTTTAATAAAATGCAAATTTTAACATCAGCCATATGAGCAAACAAAGGCACTTCAAGCACATCTGGGAGTGCAAACAATGACCATCACAACACAATGTCAGAAACCTGAAAACAGCTATGTTTAAAAGTTCTTGTTAGCACTATCAGCAACGCTTTATATACATTCCTAACAAGTCAAGAATGAAAAATCATAGTATCTCCTATTCAATAATCCATTTCACTGAAAACCAACATGTGGCAACATAACAAATTGAGATGCAATTTCAAACATCTACGACCACCAACGTATCACCCAGGTAACCTGGTTCTGTTTACAGTTGTATTTACTTGCTGGTTTCTGATTTTTTTAATTTGCCATTCTAAGCTTGGAAAGGTCTTTTTAAGCCTTGTTTGCTGCAAACAGCTATTTGCAGTGCTTTTTCTTGGACTACTCCTATTCAATTGCAATTGGATACAGTTTCTCAGCACAATGCTGCAGCTGACCTCAACATCATTTGACACATAGCATTATAAAGTTGATTGCTAACAAGGCAACAATAAACAAAGGTCCCATTCACTCATTGTATGACCCAATATGTAAGGATTTTTAAAAAACACAGGAACTTCAACCAAGTTTGTCTACGTACACATTTAAAAAAAAGCAACGTTGTAATCTGTGCTAAAAATGTGGGCCTCTGTGGCACAGTGGTAGTGTCCCTACCCCTGGACTGGGAGGCTTAGGTTCAAGTCCCACCTGCTCCAGAGGCGTGTAATAACATCTCAGGTTGATTAGAAAAATAGGTTAAAGTCATTAAGGTGAGCTGCAGCACTGAGCTGGGAGATTGTGTTAGTATTCACGCAATAGCAGCCAAGTTTAATCCAGTTAAGCAACCTCCCTCAGGATTGAAGATGACTTGTTTCCACTTTGGCTTGAATGATTCCAAAGTGGATGATAAGTCCAGTGATTGATTCACAGGTGTTGCTACGTGCAGAACAGTGATGCTCCGTCAGTTAGATTTTAATCCACTGCCTTTGGCTGTGTCAATAACTCAATTCAAAATTGGAAATTAGAGAATATATCACATGTACTGGAAAATAAACCACTGATGTGATTACAGAATTCACAGTTGCTAGGAAAAGTTCAGTAACACTGGCCACAGCTAGTCGTTTTCACTCTGAAAAATAACTCACCTCTAAGTCAAATGGATGTTGTATTCAAAACCCACTATTTGAGCTCAAATTTAGGCTGACTCTCCTGTGAGAGTACTGCACTGTTAGAAATGCTAAGCTTCAAGCCTCCAACTGCTGTGTCAGGTGGGTATGAAAGATCCCATTGTGTTAATTCAAAAAGTGGATGTGTATTTCCCAGTGTACTGGCTGAATATTTACTTCACAATCACAAATGACAGTTGTCATTATCATTTGATAATTGTCATTATCGCATTGCTGTTTGTAGGAGATTGCTGTGAGCTAATCGTTGCTGCATTTCCTGCATTGCAACAGAGTCTACACTTCAAAAGTACTTAATTGGTTGTCAAATGTTTGTTAGAAGTGGTATGTGAATGCAAATCTCCTTGATTTCTTGGTTTCTTACATGCGATCCATACACCCTGTCTATCACTAAAATTAATTTCTGCTCATGTTACCGCCACAGGATTAGTAGTAGGCTGCAAGATAACTGTACTGTGATAAAAATCAAATTATTATCTGTCAAACTGATGTTCTTAACAATATGTAGTTTTAAGCCTGCTTCCATTTCTGACCGCACCGTCTAAAATTTGACGAATTGACTTTCATTAATTAATCAGATGGAAAGAAACGTTAGAAATTCATACGCAAGTCTACAAAATAAAACTACAGTATCAACACATCAAGATTCAGTCACCCAGATACTTGCTTCTACAAGAAAAAAATGCTGCATTATAATTGTCATTCAGTTTTTAAAAGCAAGACTTGTATGGTGCAAAGTTGAATTTAAGAGAGCTGTTACTACTGTTGGAAGACATTATTTCATATTGCTTTGAGGTTGTTGACTTGCTCACCGAGCTGGCTTGATCTCATTCAGATGTTTCGTCACCATGGGAGGTGGCATCATCAATGATGATGATGATGATGATGAAACTTCATCAGAGGGTCCACTGATAATGTCACCTAGCATGGCGACAAAATGTCTGAGCAAGAACAAGCCAGCTCGGCGAGCAAGTCAACAACCTCACCCACAACCCAAGCTATAGATCTTTGCCAAAACTTTAAATCCATATTGCTTTGTTAGCATCGCATGGCTATTTCAGTAAAGTGCCAGCTACAAGACCTCTTCCTTTAACAAATGTCAAAAAAAATGCCATCCCTATCACTGATGTAGTTCACAGCACAAGTAGCTGATTTTCAGTTACACCAGAGGTCCAAGCAAAATAGAAAGAGATAACTAGCCAGGTTCTGGCTGCACGTAAAGATAAATGTATCAATTGTGACTTTATAAGACCTTTGAGGCAGCCATTGGTTTAAAAATAACTGCACATGTTCCAAGCAGTTTGAAAGTTGCCCCTCTACAGCATAAGTGGAAAAATATCAAAAGCAACAAGATTTACTGTAGATGCAAGTATTATATTCCTCAGATGCCTTCAAAGCAACCCTGAAGAGATCGAAGAATCCATACACCCTGTTACAGACAGAAAAGTTTCATTTGAGACGGCACCATACACGAACACACTTCCTCAGGAGTATGCAGGGGTAGAGCTGAGGCTGTGGCGAGTGTCCAAACCTCCATTGACCTGAGTGTCCAAGCATCACTGCTCTGTACACTGCAAAATCTGCAGATTGAATATGGTTCTTATTGTCAACTTTGGAATTAATGTGAACCAAAATGGAAGCAAGTAATCTTCAATCTGGAGAGAGATTGCCTAAAATGACTCAGAACAGTATTGTGAAACTGCAGCTGCACACTTCTGCAGCTGATGCACTATCACAATGGTTATCAATGAATTGTGTAAACCAAACTGAATCTCTCAGAGTGAAATGAACCTTTGCTAACAAAAAAATGAACTTTTAACGCATGGCATGTTGAGATCAAAATCTAAAATGTGCCATTTAAAGAAAAGTCATCAACTCAGCTGAAACCTGACATACTGAATAGCGGAGGAGAATCAACTGAAGTGTGTAAAAAGCAAAGGCACTGACCTGAATTCTAGGGTTAACAGCTAGATAAGGCTTGATGCAGTTCTTGTTCTTGGGGTTAGCGCAGGGCTTGGTGTAAACTATGCCATACATCACCCAGCAAGTGTGTAAAACATAGGCAATAAATACCCCCACGATCAGGGTGGTGAAAGAGGATGTCTTCAACCCAAACATATTGGG
>NW_025977083.1:0-7128 GCF_021869965.1 Rhincodon typus | reverse complement strand
TCATCAGAAAAGCTTTTCTGATGAAGGGTCTAGGCCCGAAACGTCAGCCTCTCTGCTCCTATGATGCTGCTTGGCCTGCTGTGTTCATCCAGCCCTGCACCTTGTTGTCTCGGATTCTCCAGCATCTGCAGTTCCTACTATCTCTGATTCGACAATAAAAGTGTGGTTTGACCTCAACTGGAACATTGCATCCAATTCTAAATATCTTTTAGAAAGGACAATAAAACATTAGAGATGTATAGAAGATTCATGAGTATTGTTCCAGGGCTGAAGAACTAGTTACAATAAAATTATGTTGCTGAATTGCAAAGGGACCCTATGTAACCTGGTTTTGCCCTCAACGATGATCTCTGTAAAAAAGAAAACAAGTGAAAACAGTGTAAAGCAGTAAATGTGTGAAAAATGTGTATTTTTTTTCCCAATTTGCTCACACTTTGCAATGGTTTGACCTTGTATAGTAAAAGGCATCAAAAAATATTGGGATTTAACTCTAAGTAATCTTTTCTGCTTAGTGTGCTGTCTTGGATGGGTGCAATACAATCCGCCATATCATCCATATAGTCAAACATATTTTCCATGCTTTTGAGGTGCTTTGCAAAGTCCCAGAGCAACTCTACAGCCTTAACAGTTTCAGCCATAAGTGAGTAGGAGGGCATTTATTGGACTCTTCAGGGTCATTGGCCTACTTGGTTGAAGAACATACTACATCTACAATTACCTTATGTCAGTTCCAATTTGCAATGTATAGAGTCAACCACCCCGCTTAAGTTTCCATGGTTCTCTCTGCTGGACTGCTGGCCTCCTGTAGCTGAGTAAAAAGAAAATCACATCGTCCAGCTGATTGAGGATGAGCAGGAGGTGGCCATTTCCATTTACCTGCACAGTCGTGGCCTGTTTGAACCCAATATGGCAGAGGCAGCTGACTACTGTGATGTTCATCACCATCTTCCACAGTTTCTTCATCATGAACACAGACTTTAGAACAGCTGGGTTGTACTTCTGCTTCTTAGAAATGGCCTCTTATCTCCCCATGTTAATTTCTTCTAATATTTCAGTCCTCCATCCTGACACTTATAGCTGCATCATACCACTGTGAAGACCAATGCAAAGAATTCTTTGAGGTCTACGTCCCCAATTTTCTGAGTCCACACAGTTTACCTCCATGATCCCTAATGGGCCCTACTCTTCCCCTAGTTATCCTATTGCTCTTTATATATTTAAGAAGCCCCTTTGGGTTTTCCTTTATTTCATCCATCAATGTTTTCTGATGCACACTCTTTGCTTTCCTAATTTTCATTTTACTTTCCTCCGTACATTTTTAATACTCATTGAGGCACTCTGCCATATTAAATGCTTGGTACCTGCCATAATCATGTCCCTTGACATCCAGGGCTCTCTAGCATTGGTCCCATCCTTTGTCTTCACAGGAACGTATCTGCCCTATACTTTATTTCCTCCTTGCATACCTCCCACTGCACAATGGAGTTTTAGCAGCTGCTCCCAGTCCACTTAGGCTAAATCATATTATATCAGAGTAAAATTAATCTTTCCCTAGCTTGGAACTTTTATCCCTGATCTATCCTCATCCTTTCCCATAACTATAGGCAAATCTAACTGAATTATGGTCACCATCTCCAAAATGCTCCACAACAGATATGCCTTCCACCTGCCCGGGTTCATTTCAAATCGTCAAGAACTGTTCTGTCCCTTGGCAGGCTGTCTACATACTGGCTAAAAAAAAGCTCTCCTGGATGCAATTTAAGAATTCAGATCCCTCTTTACCTTGTACACAAACTATCCCCATTAATATTTCACCAATTAAAAGCCTCTACTATTACTGGTTCATTATTCTTACACTTTTATTCTGAATTTAATTGCATATTTAATCCTCTCTCTCACGGATATTTGTAGACTATATATATGCACCCAATGGCATATTTGCTGCTGTTGTATTTTTTAACCTATTCATATGGGCTCATTTGATGATACTTCCAAGATAGCATTCCTTCTCACTGCTATAATTTAGTCCTTGATAATATTGCAACATCTCCTCCCTTCTATCCTCCCCTCTAATATTATCTGAATAGCCCATAACCAGGAATGATGAACTGCTGATCCTACCCATTTTTCAGCCAAGTCTCAGTCATAGCTATGGTATAATTGCTGTCATAACTGCTGCACTCTAACTGCTTACACCAGAGAAGACAATGCTGTGTCTTGTCTTGATTCAATCAGGTTATTCACCACCGCAGGTGAACTTCTTGTGGCCCAACCTCTATACCAAGGCAACTGCTCTTTCCTGCACCTTTGGACTGGAGACAGGAACATTCTCTGCTCATCCTGCCTTCAACCATATCATCAGAACTTCTTTGTCAGGATTTGTAACCATTTTCATCCTCTTTCTTGCTGCAACCATTCCAGGATTTTGCCTTGTGCTTCAACGATGGAATCTCCTATTGCTTGAACTACTGATGTCAGTTTTTTTTGCTTCGCACCACAGTTTTCCTCTTGAATCAAATTCACTTTGTCTCCAATTGGCAACACAACTTTCCCAGATGGTTTAGCCATATTTGCAGGGCTTCATAATGAAATCTTGGTATAAAATGATGGCTTGCTCAGGATTTCACACTGTGGTGTGGTCTAAACCTCAACTTCAATTGGTTGGTGCAATCATATAACAAGTTTGTGCAGGTTTGGCTGATCTGGAGTTACCAGTCTAGAACTTTAATTTATTTCATTTTATTTTCTATTCTGTCAGTGGGAACATCAGACAATTTTGACACTATCTGATTTTGACTGAATGTGATATCACAAATATAAAATAAATTGAAGAAATTGGGGAAGGAACAATTCAGAGGAATGTATTAGAGGTATTCAAGATCATGAAAAACCTGGGCAAGGTAGGGATAAACTGTTCCTATTGGAAGAAAGATCAAAAACCAGATGCACTTATTTAGAGGTAATCAGCAAAATGCCGCAATGGGACCTATCAAAAAACTTTCATGTATTAAGAAGTTAGGAACTGAAATTTGCTGCCTTAGTGTGCGGTAGAAGTAGAGTCAATCAAGGCTTTCAAAATAGAATTGGGTCTTTATTTTAATTCACACGAGATGTGGGCATTGCTGACTGGCCAGCATTTATTGCCCATCCCTAGTTGCTCTCAAGGAAGTGGTGGTGAGCTGCCTTCTTGAACTGCTGCAGGCCACACACTATAGGTAGATCCACAATGCCATTGGGGAGGGAACACCAGTATCTTGACCCAACGACAATGAACGAATGACAATATATTTCCAAGTCAGGATGTTGAGATACTTGGAGGGGAAACTTACATGTGGTGATGTTCCCACTTATCTGCAGTCCTTGTCCTTCAGATGGTAGCGTTCATGTGTTTGGAAGGTTCTAAGAGGTTTTGGTGAATTTCTGCAGTGCAACTTGTAGATGGTAGACACAGCCGCTGCCGAGCATCAGTGGAGGGTGTAAATGTTTGTGGGTACGGCGCCAATCAAGCAGGCTGCTTTATCCTGGACGGTATCTGGCTTCTTGAGTTTTGTTGGAGCTGCACTCATCGAGGCAAGCAGGGAATATTCCATCACACTTCAGACTTGTGCTTTGTAGATGGGGGACATATTTTGGGGTGTCAGTTACTTGGATTCCTAATCTCTAACCTGCTGTTGTAGCCACTATATTTATATGGCTAGTCCAGTTCAGTTTCTGGTCAATGGTAATCCCCATTATGTTGATTCTGGAGGATTCAGAGATGGCGGTTAGATTGTCTCTTGTCAGAGATGGTCATTGCCTGGCTTTTGTGTGGCATGAATCTTAATTGCCACTTGTCCAGGTCTTTCTGCGTTTGGATATGGACTGCTTCAGTATCTGAGGATTCACGAAGGGTACTGAACATTGTGCAATCATCAGCAAACATCTCCATTTCTTGACCTATGATGGAGGGAAAGTCATTGTTGAAATGGCTGAAGATGGCTGGATCTAAGTCACTATGCTAAGGAACCCTGCAGAGGTGTCCTGGAGTTGAGATGACTGATCTTCAACGTTGTCAACTATTTTCCCAAATAAGACGTCTGACACCAGTTAGCAGAGTGTTTCCCCGATTCCCACTGACTCCAGTTTTTGCCAGGGCTCCTTAATTCCACAGTCAGACAGATGTGGTCTTGATGTCAAGGGCAGTCACTCTCATCTCACCTCTGGAATTCAACTCTCTTGTCCACATTTGAACCAATGCTATAATAAGATTAGGAGCCAAGTGGACCTGGCACACAGACCAAGCGTCAGTGGTTATTGCTGAGCAGGTGCTGCTTGATAGCATTGTTGAAAACACCTTCCATCACCTTACTAATCATTGAGTAGACTGATGGGACATAATTGGCCATGACATAGTTTGGCAATGTTCCACATCGGGTAGATGCCAGCATTATAGCCATATTGGAGCAGTTTGGCTCAGGGTGCAGTAAGTTATGGAGCACATATCTTCAGTGCTATTGCTTAACTATTATCTAGAAAGAAAGAATTAGCAAGGCAACCAGGAAAAGTCAGATAAGTGGTGAATTGCTCATTCAGAGAGCCGGCACTGACACAATGTGCCGAATGGCCTCCTTCTGTTATAATAATTCTATTCATGGTGTTCTCGTAAATCGTATTTTCATTTATTTGCGAACTATACACATACTTATGTTCCAATTTTAACTTATTGTTTTTCACAGTAGATGCGTATTTTTCGGTTTCAGTTGTGTCCGACATATCGACCAACATTCACAAACGTGGTTAACGCCTTTAAAAAAAAATGATATTGTTTGAGGGAACGATTTTGGCGAGGATACAGCGGAGAACGCATCCACCTCCCCCCACCCCGCTCTTCTTCCCATAGTGCCGTGGGATATTTCAGTCAGATGAGACCTCGGTTTAACGTTTCAGTGAAATACAGTAGCTCCAAAACTACATAATTTATCATGTTTTATACTATATTAATACGCAAATATAATTTAGATCTGCACAGATAGATGACTATAAAAACATTAAAACATAGCTACTGTCTTCTTAGAGTTAACACGAACGGAGATCAATAACTAGACCAACGTCGACATTCTGGCAACAAGTTTTAAACCAAACTGTGGTCTTACGGCGATCCGTTGTTTCGGATGGAGAAGTGATTATTGTGGAGCTTGAGTTGTATATCCTGATTCGCTGTCCGTTCGGTCCAGTAGTATTTGTCCGAGGGAAGAAGAGTGCCCTTCACCTCGACAAAAGGGACTTCCAGTAGCGGAAACCACTCACTGGATTTCTCCCTGCTCGTACCGCAGCAACTATGTGAGTTACGAATACTCGCCACACTGCACTCCTTTAAAATCGCATTGATATTATTAAAATTCTCTTAAATAGAAAGCGTCTCATCTTTCTTGCACATCCATCCAACTCTAACAACCATTGAATCACAACAACCTGGAGTGCGGAGGGAAGAGGAACCCCTTCAGTGTGACTGACATCCCCAAAAAACCAATAAACGGGCAGGTTGTTGGGCGTGTCCAATGGGAGAAGGGAGTGGGCGGGTGTTCCGGCCTGGCCGGGCGCGCGGACGGCAATTACCGTCCCACCCTAAAAGTAGAGCCGCACTGCAGCAAGATCGGCGTCTGTGTAACCAGGCAACCGGCCTGCTGTGGGTACAGTTTTCGAGAGAAGTTCACAGGGCGAATAGGCCTCGATTGCACAGGAAACCCAAATTAGCTGTCCTATTTAAAAGGAGGGAAAAGCCTACCTTCCAAGTAAAATAAAAGCTATCAGTAAAACGTTCTCGACATACAGACGTTCTGACGAAGAGTTACCAGACACGAAATGTTAACTCTCTGCCTGTTTCCCCACGGACGCTGCCAGATCTGCTGAGTTTCGCCAGCATTTTCTGTTTTCTGGCATACAGTATTTAGGAGAGAAAACAGAGAAACAAATACCCTTCGGCGAATCTCTTAACTTAGTTTCAGGCAGGCTAACAAGCAAAAAGTCAAAGATTGTGTTAATTCCGTTTCGTTATTAATGCTTATGCCTAATGTTAAAGCCTCTTCTAGCATTCTGCGTTTCCGGCATATTATGCCCTACTTCTAATTTCCAGTATACCGGCTTTTAAAATATTCGGATTCTTAATTTATTGGCACACTATAAATGTAATCTAATATCATTATGTTAAAACAGCGCCGCTTCGCTCTCACCCTTTTTTGACATTTTATCTGCTTCACGTTTCCAGCTGTAATTGGAGTGCGCCGAGACAGCGAACGGTCGCAGTACGCGCGTGCGCACAGGGAGTACGGCACTAATGCCAATATTTCGTCAAATTCGTTCACGTTTTGTGGGTTCTGTACGATTGCTTGGTGCGGCATTTATGTTGAAAACAAAGTTAATTTGGGTGAAAATATAGCAGCAGGCCCAGTGCATTTTAAACCAAGTGATATTCACATCACAGGCGCTATGCAGGCAATGTCTATCTCCAACTAAAGAGAATTTGATCATCTCCCCATTAGGGAGTTACCACCGCTGAATTTTTCCCACCATCGTTGACCAGAAACTTATGTATAGAAATTCACACTGTACTAATGGACCTGCCGTTTTGGCATTGTCAAGTGACCTCAATCATGAAGTCCATCAGTGCTGGCGTCCATTTTCCAGCGTGAACTACGAATACTGGTTAAAGGAGGGCCAAAAACAGAAGTTCTGAGGAAAGGTCACTGGACCTGAAACGTTAACCCTGATTTTTTTCTTCACAGATGCTGCCAGACCTGCTCAGCATTGCCAGCAACATCTGTTTTTGATCCTGTTCTTTCGGTTTTTACTGCTTAAACAAGGCTTCCTAGTTCTTAAGAGATAGTAGGAACTGCCGATGCTGGAGAATCTGAGATAACAAGGTGTAGAGCTGGATGAACACAGCAGGCCGAGCAGAAAAGCTGACATTTCGGGTTTGGACCCTTCTTCAGAAATGGGGGAGGGGAATGGGATTCTGAAATAAATAGAGAGAGGGGCGGCGGATGGAAGATGGATAAAGGAGCAGATAGGTGGAGAGGAGACAGAAAGGTCAAGGAGGCAGGGATGGAGCCAGTAAAGGTGAGTGTAGGTGGGGAGCTAGGATGGGGGTTG
>NW_025977082.1:0-7130 GCF_021869965.1 Rhincodon typus | reverse complement strand
GGGGGGAGGTGAAATGGTTCGCAACTGGAAGGTGATGTCATTTGTCACGTACAGAGTGCAGATGCTCCACGAAATGGTCCCCGAGTCTACACCTGGTCTCATTGATGAACAAGAGGCCACATAGGGAGCAAAGGACAGAGTAGACCAAGTTGGACGCCGTACAGGTGAACCTCTGTTGGATATGAAAGGTTTGCTCTAGGACTTGGATGGAGGTGAAGGGGGAGGTGTAGGGGCAGGAGTAGCACTTCCTGCAGTTACAGGGAAAGGTGCCGGGGTGGTGGGGCTAGTGGGGATGTGGAACGGACGAGGGAGTCGTGGAGAGAGCAGTCCCTACGAAAGGCAGATAGGGGTGGGGAGGGAAATATACCTTTGGTCGTGGGGTCAGATTGTAGGTGGCCGAAGTGGCAGAGAATGATGCATTGGATACAGAGGTTGGTGGGGTGGTATGTGAGGACTGGGGGATTCTGTCTTTATTTTTGTTGGGAGGAGGGGATGTGAGGGCAGAAGTGTGGGAGATGCAAGAGATGCGGTTGAGGGCATTTTTGATCACCAAACAGGGGATGTTGTGGTCCTTGAAATAGGAGGACATGCGGGATGTTCGAGAGTGGAGCGCTCCATCTTGGGAACAGACGCGGCGGAGGTGGAGGAATTGGGAGTAGGGGATTGCATTCTTGCAGGAAGGTGGGTGAGAGGAGGTGCAGTGTAGGTAGCTGTGGGAGTCAGTGGGTTTGAAATAGATGTCGGTGTTGAGGTGGTTACCGGCTATGGAGACAGAGAGGTCCAGGGAGGGGAGGGAGATATTAGAGATGGCCCAGGTGGATTTGAGGTTGGGGTGAAAGGTGTTGGTAAAGTTGATGAACTGGTAAAGCTCCTCGTGGGAGCACGAGGCAGCGCCGATACAGTCATCGATGTAGTGGAGGAAGAGGTGGGACTTAGTGCCAGTGTAACAGCAGAAAAGGGACTGTTCCACGTATCCTACGAAGATGCAGGCATAGCTTGGGCCCAAAGCCACACCGTAGTCTGTAGAAAGTGAGAGGAGTTAAAGGAGAAGCTGTTCAGGGTAAGGACGAGTTTGGTTAAGCGGATGAGGGTGTCGGTGGAGGGGGACTGGTTGAGCCTGCGGGAGAGGAAGAAGCAGAAGGCCCTTAGGCCATCTGCATGGGGAATGCAAGTGTACAGGGATTGGACGTCCATAGTGAGGATGAGGTGTTGGGGGCCAGGCAGCTGGAAATCTTGGAGGAGGTGGAAGGTGCGGGTGGTGTCTCAGACGTAGGTGGGGAGTTCCTGGACGGTGGGCGGGGCGGAAGACTGAGTCAAGGTAAGCAGAGACAAGTTCGGTGGCGCAGGAGGAGGCAGAGACAACGGGTTGACCAGGGCAGTCAGGTTTGTGGATTTTGGAAAGGAGACAGAAACAGGCGGTGCGGGGTTGGGGAGTGATGAGGTTGGAGGCTATGGGTGGGAGTCACCTGAGGTGATGAGGTTATGAATTGTCTGAGAGAAAAGTCATGCGTGGGAAGTCATGTCTAACAAATCTTTTGGAGTTTTTTGAAGAGGTAACCCAGATGATAAATGAGGGTAGGGCAGTGGATGTTGTCTATATGGACTTTAGTAAGGCCTTTGACAAGGTCACACATGGCAGGTTATGAAATTATGAAAGTTAGGTTGCATGGGATCTGGGAGAGCTATCTCGTTGGATTTAAAATTGGTTTGATGGTAGGAAGCAGAGGGTAATGATCGAAGGTTGTTTCTCGGACTGGAGGCCTGTGACTAGTGATGCGCCACAGAGGTCGCTGCTGGAACCTTTGTGAACGTACACGGCATGATTAGTAAGTTTGCGGATAATACAAAATTAGGAGATATTGTTGATAACCAGGAAAGCTATCAAAAATTACAGAGGGATCTTGATCAGATGGGGAAGTGGGCTGAGGATTGGCAAAAAAAGTGAGAGGGTTGCACTTTGGAAAGTCAAACTAAGGTAGGACTTAAATAGTAAATGGTAAGGTCCTGAGGAATGTTATGGAACAGAGGGACCTAGGAGTACAAGTATATTGTTTGTTGAAAGCAGCGTCACAGGGAGACAGGGTGGTGAAGAAGGCATTTAGCATATTGGCCTTTGTTGGTCCAGGCATTGAGAATAGGCGTTGGGATGTTATGTTACAGTTGTGTAAGTTGTTGGTGAGGCTGCAATTGGAATATTGTGTACAGTTTTGGTCACCGTTATAGGAAAGACAGTTAAACTGGAAAATGTGCAAAGAAGATTTATGAGGATGTTGCCAGGACCAGGAGGCTTGAGTTATAGGGAGAGGTTGGCCAGGATAGGACTTTATTCTTTGGAACGTAGGAGAATGAGGGGTGACCGTATTGTGGTGTATAAAATTATGAGGGGCATAGCTAGGATGAATGCACATAGCCTTTTTCCCAGGGATAGGGATTTGAAAGCTAGAGGGCATAGGTTTAAGGTGAGAGGGGAAAGATTTAAGAAGGAGCTGAGGGGCAACTTCTTCACACAGAGAGTGCTGCGTATATGGAATGGGCTGCCAGAGAAAGTGGTTGAGGCAGGTACAACAGCAGCATTTGAAAACCATTTGCATAGGTACATAGATGGGAAGGGTTTAGAGGGACATGGGCCAAATGCGGGCAATTGGTACTAGCTGAGTGGGTACCACGGTGAGCATGGACCAGTTTGAGTCAATGGGATTTTGTTTTGCTGGATGTTTTGAAATCTTTTAAACTGTGTTATATGGAAATATTTTATTTTCATTTATTTGGTGTAATAAGCATCTATTTTATTGTGAAAACCAAATCTGCAGCCTGGTGTGATTATTGTTTAGTGAAAGACCGTCCTGTTAAAATAAAAACCAACAAAATACTATCTGCCAGGCCACATTTCATTTTGGGGTCAGACTCATCCAGTAAAAAGCACCAGCTGGGATCGTGACAACACAGACACAAAGGCCCGACATAAAACCATGCTGGCCCGACAAAACCACGCAACGCCACGCGGCCCCGACTGGCCCCACACAAAACCACTGGCCCCACGTGGCCCGACTGGCCCCCTGCAAGCCCATTGAAATATGCTGGGCTGACCACAACGATGCACAGACAGGCTGGGCTGTGCACAAACCACAAGCTGCAAAAACCACAAAACCAAGGAACACTACAGCACAAGAAAAGGCCCTTCAGCCCACCAAGACTGTGCCAATACACGATGCCTTTCTAAACTAATTTGTCTTTACACTGTCCATACCCCTCTATTCATGCATCTATCAAGGTGCCTCTTAAACGTTGTTATTGTATCTGCCTCCTCCACCACCTCTGGCAGCATACTCCAGGCACTCACCACTCTCCTGGGTATAAACCTTGCCTCTCACATCTCCTTTAAACTTACCACCTTTTACCTTAAACCTACACCCTGTAGTAATTGACATTTTTACCCTGGGGAAAAGACTCCATCTATCCATGCCTCTCATTATTTTGTAAACCTCTATCAGGCTGCCCCATCATCCTTCAACATTCAAGTGAAAACAAACCAAGTTTGTCCAATCTCTCCTCATAGCTATTAGCCGTCAAACCAGGTAACATCCTGGTAAATTGTTTCTGTACCCTCTCCAAAGTCTCCACACCCTTCGGGTAGTGTGGTAACCAGAACTGTACGCAATATTGCAAACGTGGCCTAACTAAAGTTCTATACAGCTGCAACATGACTTGCCAATTTTTATACTCTATGTCCTGATCAATGAACGCAAGCATGCCATATGCCTTCTTGATCACCTCATCCACTGTGATGCCACTTTCAGGGAACTATGGACTTGTATGCCAAGATCCCTCTCTCAGGGCTCAGGGCTCATGTTACTCAGGGCTCTGCCATTTACTGTATATTTCCCTCCTGCATGAGATCTCCTAAAATGCAACACCTCACCTTTGTCTGGATTACACTCCATCTGCCATTTCTCAGCCCAAGTCTCCAGCCAATTTACATCCTGCTGTATCCTCTGGCAATCCTCCTCACTATCAACTTCCCCAACCTTTGTGTTGTCTACAAACTTACTAATCAGACCAGCTGCATTCTCTTCCAAATCATTTATATACATTACAAACAGGGGTCCCAGCACTGCTCCCTGTGGAACACCACAGTCAGAAAAATATCCTTCACTGCTACTCTCTCTCAGGAGTTATACAGCACGGAAACAGAACCCTTTGGTCCAACTCATCCTTGCCGACTAAGTTTTCCAAACTAAACTAGTCCCACTTACCTGCATTTGGCCATATCCCTTTAAGTCTTTCCTATTCATGTACCTGTCCAAATGTTTTTTAAATGTTGTAAGTGTACCTGCACCTACCACTTCGTCTGGCAGTTTATTCCATACACGAACCACCCCTGTGTAAAGAAACCTTCACCTCAGGTCCCTTTTAAATCTTTCTCCTCTCATCTTAAACCTATGCCCTCTAGTTTAGACTCCTCCGTCCTGGGCAAAAGATCTTGGCTATTCACCCTATTCATGCCCCTCATGATTTTATAAACTTCCACAAGGTCACCCCTCAACTGCCTATGCTCCAGTGAAAAAAGTCCCAGCTTATCCAGCCTTTTCTTATAACTCAAACTCTCTCGTCCTGGTAATATCCTTGAAAATCTTTTCTGAATCCTCTCCAATTCAACAATATCCTTCCTATAGCAGGGCAACCAGATGTGTACACAGTCCTCCAAAAGTGGCTTCCCAATGTCCTGTACAACTGCAATATGATGCCCCAACTCCTATACTCAATGATCTGAGCAATGAAGGCAAGTGTGCTAAACGCCTTCTTAACCATCTTGTTTAACTGTGATGCCACTTTCAAGAAACTATGTACCTGCCCCCCCTAAGTCTCTGTTTGACAACATTCCCTCTGACTTAGCCAGTTCTGTATCCATCTTACCACCTCACCACAGATCCCATGTGACTTCATCTTCAGACAACATCCAAAAAGACAACATCTACCACTTTGACCTCATCAATCACCTTTGTCACTTCTTCAAAAAGCTTATCAAGTTTGTGAGACATGACATCCCCACACAAAGGCATGCTGCCTACCTCCAGTAAGTCCATATTTTTCAAAATGTAGTAAATCCTATCCCTAAACATCTTCTCCAATAATTTCCCTACTACAGGCGTAAGGCTCACTGGCCTGTAATTTCCCAGATTATCCCTTAAACAAAAGAACAACAATGGCTATTCTCCAGTCCTCTGGGACCTCTCCTACGAATAAAGAGGATACAAAAATTTTGTACCAGGCCCCAGCAATTTCCTCACCTGCCTCCCTCAGCATTCTGGGATGGATTCCATCAGGTCCTGGGGACTTGTCTACCTAATGCTTTACAAAACATCCAACACCTTTGTTAATATCGACATGCCCTAGAATAACAACATACACCTCCCAAGCCTCACCATCACCACGTCCTCCTTTGTGAATCCTGATGCAAAGTATTCGTTAAAGACCTCACCCAATCTCCAGCTCCATGCATACATCCTTGTGTCCTTGAATGTTTTTCTTTTATTCATTTATAGGATGAAGGCATTGCTGGCTGGGCAGCATTTATTGCCATTCCTAATTGCCCAGAGGGCAGTTGAGAGTCAACCACATTGCTGTGGGTCTGGAGTCACATGTAGACCAGCCCAGGTAAGGATGGCAGTTTCCTTCCCTAAAGGGCATTAGTGAACCAGATGGGTTTTTCCAACAATCAGCAACCGATTCATGGTTATTACTGGATTCTTAATTCCAGATATTTATTGAATTCAAATGCTACCATCGAACCACAACATTATCTTGATCTCCAGATTAACAGTCCAGTGATAATATCCATATTATTGGATCTATCATTTTCCTAGATACCCTCTTGCTCTACGTAAATGTACAAATGCCTTAGGATTTTCCTACAGGCTAGGCACAACCCCACAGAAACATTATATTAGTGCAAAAAACATGGTTAGAATTGACGACACTCGCTGGTAATTGCACAACGTTCTGCATCATTCACAACTTCTCAAATACTGAAGTAGTTCATGTTCAAATGCAACAAAGATCTGGAAATAAAGGGCTTGGTGACATGGTGCAATGATGATAACCTCTCTCTCAATGTTGGCAAAACAAAAGAACTGATCATTGACTTCAGAAAGAAAAGAGGAGCCAACCTTCCGTCCATGGACTCCACTTACATTTCTCGTTGCCACGGAAAGGCTGCCAACATCATCAAAGACCCCTTCCATCCCGGTAATACTCTCCTACAACCTCCTCCTTCAGGCACAAGATACAGAAGCTTGAACAAACGCATCAGCAGGTTCAGGAACAGCTTCTTCCCTGCTGTTGTTAGACTGACAAATGGAGTCTCTAACATCAAATAATGTTGATCTTGCTTTTAGCACCTCCTGTGCAGCATAACCTGTATGCCTCACTCTGTCTAAGCACCCTTTGATCTGTATGTCCTTGCTTCCTATGATATGCCTGTACCGCTTGCAAACAAAGCTTTTCAGTTAGGTACATGCAACTACAATAAATTAAATTAAATCAACATCTAGGCTTGGGCCGACAAGTGACAAGCACACAAATGCCAGGCTATGACCATCATCAACAACAGAGAATCTAACCACCGCCCCTAGACATTCAATGGTGTTCCCGTCACTGAACCCCCCAACTGTCAACATCCTGTGGGTTACAAAGTAAAAACCGAAAGAACTGTGGATGCTGTAAATCAGAAACAAAAACAGAAATTGCTGGAAAAGCTCAGCAGGTCTGGCAGTGTCTGTGGAGAGAAAACAGGGTTAACGTTTTGGGTCGAGTGACCCTTCCTCAGAACTGATGGTAGCTAGGAAAACTTTGGTTTACATGCAGAAGATAGGGGTTATGGAGTAAACAATAGGTGGAGATAGAGCCCAAAGAGAGAGAAGAACAGTTGGATAGACAAAGGAGTGGACAACAATCTGGCTAGGACTGTGAAAAGCTATTAATGGGACTGTTAGTGGCTAACAATGGGTTGTAATAGCAGACTACGTGATAACCAGGCCTGGTGTGTATGGTTGAATCAGAGATAGTAGGAACTGCAGATGCTGGAGAATCCGAGACAGCAAGGTGCAGAGCTGGATGAACACAGCAGGCCA
>NW_025977081.1:0-7130 GCF_021869965.1 Rhincodon typus | reverse complement strand
AATGAGGCGCTCCCTCAGTCCTGACCCGCTGACAATGAGGCGCTCCCTCAGTCCTGACCCGTTGACAATGAGTCACTCCCTCAGTCCTGACCCGCTGACAGTGAGGCGCTCCCTCAGTCCTGACCCTCTGACAATGAGGCGCTCCCTCAGTCCTGACCCGCTGACAATGAGGCGCTCCCACAGTCCTCACCCGCTGACAATGTGGCTGTCCCTCAGTCCTGTCCCGCTGACAATGAGGCGCTCCCTCAGTCCTGACCCGCTGACAATGAGGCACTCCCTCAGTCTTAAGTCGCTGACAATGAGGCGCTCCCGCAGTCCTGACCCCAGTACAATGAGGCGCTCCCTCAATTCTGACCCTATTACAATGAGGCACTACCTCAGCAATGACCGTCAGACAGCACTATACCTCCCCATTGCCTACTCTTTGTCAAAGTGGCATTGCCTCAGACTGTGATGTACTATCTCAATCCGAACAATTCGCCGTGCTGTACTGGGGGCTGTGTTATTTGGTGTTGAATTACAGTGGGCTTGTGTTTTAGGCTTTACTAATTGGAAGCTCTGCGTTTCAGGGTCGCCTCTGAGAGTTTATTTACAGGAAGCTTAGTTTTACAGAGGATTTGCAGGGGGCACTGTTTCAGGGTTTATTTACTGGGAGGTCTATATTTCACACTTTAATTCCAGTGGACTCGGTCTTCTTTGGTTTCTTACTGGGGGCTGTGTCTTTTACACTTTATTTCCTGAGGGACCTCTCTTCGGTTATATATAAAGAGGTTTCTGTGCTTCAGGGTGTATTTACAGGCGGCTCTGTTTTTAGCAGTTTTTCAAATGAGACTCTGCGTCAGAGAATATATACAGGAGGCTGTGTGATTCAGAGTTCATTTACAGGGATGTCTGTGTTTTAGGGTATCTGTACATGATGATCTGTGTTTTAGGGATTATTCAGAGTGATCTGTGTTTTACAGGTTACTGAAAGGCGTCTCTGTCTTCGGGTTAATTTACCGGGGTCTGTTATTTACAGGTACGTCTCTCTTTTCAAAGTTTATTTGTAAGGGGCCCTGTCTTACGGATAATTTACAGGTGGGCTGAGTGTGGGGTGTAATTATAGGTACTCAGTGTTTTCGGATTTATTTGGACAGAGCCCTGTGTTTTACCTTCGACTTCCTGGGTGATGTGTGTTAGAGTTCATTTAAAGGGGTCCGTGTATTTGAGGGTATAATTACAGTAGGCTTTGTTTTTAAGATTTGTTTAAATGGGGTTCTGTTTTTTAGGGTTATTTACTGTGAGCTCCTTTTAAAGGGTTATTCAAAGGAGTTCCTGAGGGTATATTTACAGGCGGCTCGTTGTTTGAGGTCTTTTGTGCAGGGCTGAGGCTAACGTTAGAGGTGAGCGCTGCGGCTAAGGGTTATGGTTTGTGTCAGGCCTGAGGCGAAGGTTAGGGTTTGGGTTTGGCCTGAGGTTAGGCTCAGAGCTCAGGCAAGGGTTAGCGTTGTCAAATGGACCGCACTGAGGTATTGCAGCAGTGTCAGTGGGTCAGAACTGTGGGAGTGTATCAGCCATAGGGTCAAGACTGAGGCTGAGCCTTATTCTAAATTCTTATTGGGGGAGTGCGACATAACTAAATTACATATTTTTTAAAAATGAGGCATCGGAATATGTGATTCTCTGACAATAGGTCTGAATCTCGGGTTAATGTTTTGGGGTAAGGTTATTTCTGGGGGCAGGGAGAAAGAAAGCAACTTTGCATACCCAGAGACAGAACCAGAGGGAGAGCAACTGCGTATTCTGCAGGAGACTCGGGATGTATTGTAAACTTAACAGGTCAAATAGTAATACAGATTCATATGATCTCAGTATCAGGAGGCACTGCCACAGAACTGACCCGCTAACAATGAGGAATTTGCTTGGTCCAGGCAAGTATTGAAGCACTGTCAGAGGAACAGAACTGCTGGAGAGCATTATAATCAGAGAGTCAATACTGAGGTAGCGCCTCATTGTAAGAGGGTCAGAACAGAACCCAGCTTCAGCCGTACTCTTGGCCCTCAAACACGGAGATGCCTGCACAGAGGCCCTCAAACACAGAGACACCTTTCAATAACCCGCAAAACGCGGACTTCACTGTAAATACCCCCTAAAACACAGAGTCCTATTTAAACAAACTTCAACAACAGAGCCCCCTGTCAGTCTACGCTCAAATACACAGACCCTTTTAAATGAACTCTAACACACATTGCCCAGAAAGGATAAGGTAAAACACAGGGCTCCTTCGAAATAAATCCGGAAACACTGAGCACATTCAATTACACCCCAACACTTAGAATACCTGTAAATTATCCGTAAGACAGGGCCCCTTACAAATAACCCGAAAAAGACAAAGCTATCTATAAATAAACAGCCTCCTGCAAACAAACCCTAAAACAGAGACTCCGTTCAATAACCTGTAAAACACGGAGCTCACTATAAATAATCCCAAAACACAGACTTCCCTTGAAATGAACCCTGAAACAAAATGCCTCCTGGAAATGATCTCCGACGCAGAGACTCATTTAAACAAACGGTAAAAATAGGGCCCTGTAAATACACTGTCAAGCACAGTGACCCTTTAAATAAACCCGAGGAAAGGTCCCTCACGAAGTAAAATGTAAACCACAGACCCCCCGGCACATAACCCCCTGTAAATAAAGCTTTAAACACAGAGCTTCATTGACAGGGATGTCTGTGTTTTAGGGTTTATCTGCAATGAAGCCTGAAACACAAAGCTTTCTGTAAATAATCTCCGACGCAGAGCCTCATTTAAACAAACGATAAAAACAGAGCTACTTGTAACTACACTCTCAAGCACAGAGACCCCTTTACATATAACCTAAGTAAGGTTCCTCAGGAATTAAAATGTAAAACAGAGCCCCCAGTCAGAAACAATAAAGACAGAGCCCCATGCAAATGACATGTCAAATATAGAGCTCCTTGTAAATAAACTCTGAAACACAGTGCAACCTGCAAATCCTCCCCATAACTGTGCCTCCAGTAAATAAACCCTCAGAGATGCCTGTAAACAAGCCCTCAGACAGAGATCCCTTTCAATAACCAGTAAAACAAGGAGCTTAATTCAAATAATCACTAAAACAGAAACCCCTGTAATTATACCCTCAAATACACAGACCCCTTTAAATGACCTCTGGAACAGATGCCCTCGGAAGTAGAAGTCCTCCCTCTAAATTTAGTCGAAAACACAGAGCACCTGTCAATACACTCCAACATGGAGCCGACCTGTAAATTATCCGTAAAACAAGTCCCCTTACAAATAAACCCTAAAAGACAGAGCGAGCGAGAAATAAAGAGCCCGCTGTAAATAAATACCAAAACACATAGTAAAAACCGGAAGAACTGCGGATGCTGCAACTCAGGAAAAACTACAAAGTTACTGGAAAAACTCAGCAAGTCTGGGAGCATCTGTGAGGGAAAAAACAGACTTAACGTTTCGGGTCAGGTGATCCTTCATCAGAATCTCTGGCTGGCGCGTATTTAGTAATGCAGGGTCAATCGCCTTAAAATATCCTTTTCTGTGGTTTTTGTGAGGCACTATAATATTATAACATAAGAACATAAGAACTAAGAGCAGGAGTAGCCATCTGACCCCTCGAGCCTGCCCCGCGATTCAAGAAGATCATGGCTGATCTTTTTGAGACTCAGCTCCACTTCCCCGCCCGCTCACCATAAACCTCAATTCCTTTACTGTTCATAAATTTATCTCGCCTTGCCTTAAAAACATTCAGCGAAGTAGCTTCAACCGCTCACTGGGCAGGGAATTCCACAGATTTACAACCCTTTGGGTGAAGAAGTTCCTCCTGTCCTCAGTCCGACATCTGCTTCCTTTTATTTTGAGGCTATGCCCCCTCGTCCTAGTTTCACCTGCTCGTGGAAACAATCTCCCGGCCTCCACCTTATCTATTCCCTTCATAATCTTGTATGTTTCTATAAGATCTCCCCTCATTTTTCTGAATTCCAATGAGTATAATCCCACCCCACTCAGTCTGTCCTCATATTCCAACCCTCTCAACTCTAGAATCAATCAAGTGAATCGCCTCCTCACCCCGTCCAGTGCTAGTATATCCCTTCTCAAGTAAGGAGACAAAACTGCACGCAGTAATCTATGTGCGGCCTCACCAGGATCGTATACAGCTGCAGCATTCCCTCCCTGTTTTTAAACACCATCCCTCGAGCAATGACAGACAAAATTCTATTTGCCTTTTTAATTACCTGCTGCATCTGCAATATTACTTTTAGCGATTCATGCACAAGGACACCCAAGTCCCTCTGCACACCAGCATGCTGCAATTTTTTATCATTTAAACCACTGTCCATTTTGTTGTTATTCCTACCAAAACGGATGACCTCACATTTATCGACATTGTACTCCATCTGCCAGACCTTTACCCGCTCACTTAGACTATATATCCCTCTGCAGACTTTCAGTGTCTTCTGCACACTTTGCTGCAGCGCTCATCTCAGTGTCATCTGCAAATTTTGACACGCCACACTTAGTCCCTAACTCCAAATCATCTATGTAAATTGTAAGCAATTGCAGTCCCAGCACTGATCCCTGAGGCACATCACTCGCCACTGACCGCCAACCAGAAAAACGCCCATTTACCCCTACTCTTTATTTTCTACTCGTCAATCATCCTCTATCCATGCCAATAGATTACCTGTAAAATCGTGCAACTTTATTTGTGTAGCATCCTTTGGTATGGCACCTTGTCAAATGCCTTCTGGAAATCCAGATACTCGTCACCCACAGGTTTTCCATTGTCCATCATGCAAGTAATATCCTCAAAGAATTCCACCAAGTTAGTTAAACATGACCCACACTTCATAAACCCATGCTGGGTGTTCGCAATGGGACAATTTATATCCAGTTGCCTTGCTATTATCTTCCTTAATGATGGATTCAAGCATTTTCCCCACAACCGAAGTTAGGCTAACTGGCCTATAGTGACCTGCTTTTTGTCTACTTCCTTTTTTAAACAGTGGCGTCACATTGGCTGTTTTCCAATCTGTGGGAACCACCCCAGAGTCCAGTGAATTTTGGTAAATATTTACTGGTGCAAACCTGTTTACTGTTGTACTAAAGGTCCTCTTTAGCAATGCACCCACAAGCGCTCTATATTACCACTCTCGCGCTCTCATTCATTCATAACTTTACTGACCACTTACCAGCGTACTATGTTTACTATTACCGCATTCCATTCATTCATAAAACTGCGATCTTGTCATACTTTTCACGATTAAAGGGAGACTAAATTAAAATGTTCCTTCCACCCCATTTACTGCCTTTGCACAGTTTTAATCTTCACGGCCGTATTTTGCTAACAGTTGCCTAAACCGTGTGTACATCAGAGTCTATCCTTGAGGATGCGTTAATTTTCCAATCTATTCAGAACAATACCATCGTGTCACCCGAAGCTATGAAAGAGCATAATTTTAATCAGCCCTCAGCAACCGTCTCTCAGGACTTGAATTGCTTGCAGAACATCAAACAAGTTTTCTGCGTTAGCAGAGACAGTAGGAACTGCAGATGTTGGCGAGTCTGAGATAACAAGGTGTAGAGATGGATGAACACAGCAGGCCAAACAGCAGAGGAGAAGGAAGGCTGACGTTTCGGGCCGAGACCCTTCTTCAGAAATGGGGGAGGGGAAGGAGGTTCTGAAATAAATAGGGAGAGAGGGGACGGGGATAGAAAATGGATAGAGAGAAGATAGGTGGAGAGAAGACAGACAGGTCAGAGACGGGTGTGGAGCCAGGAAAGGTGAGTGTAGGTGGGGAGTTAGGGAGGTAATAGGTCAGTCCAGGGAGGACGGACAGGTCAAGGGGGCGGGATGAGGTTAGTCGGTAAGATATGGGGGTGGCGTTGATGTGGGAGGAGGGGATAGGTGGGAGGAAGGACAGGTCAGGGAGGCGGGGACGAGCTGGGCTGGTTTTGGGAGGGGAGATTTTGAAGCTTGTGAAATCCACGTTGATATCATTGGGCTGCAGGGTTCCCAAGCAGAATATGAGTTGTTGTTCCAGCAACCTTGGGTTGGCATCGCAGTGGCACTGCAGGAAGCCCAGGATGGACATGTCGTCTGAGGAATGGGAGGGGGAGTTGAAATGGTTCGCGACTGGGAGGTGCAGTTGTTTGGTGCAAACCGAGCGGAGGTGTTCTGCAAAGCGATCCCTAAGCCTCCGCTTGGTTTCCCCGATGTGGAGGCGGCCACAACGGGAACAGCAGATGCAATATACCACATTAGCAGATGTGCAGGTGAACATCTGCTTAATGTGGAAAGTCTTCTTGGGGCCTGGGATGGGGGTGTGGGAGGGGGTGTTGGGGCAGGTGTAGCACTTCCTGCGGTTGCAGGGAAAAATGCCGGGTGTGGCGGGCGTGGAGGGGAGTGTGGAGCAGACAAGGGAGTCACGGACAGAGTGGTCCCTCCGGAAAGCAGATAAGGGTGGGGAGGGAAAACTGTCTTCGGTGGTGGGGTCGGATTGCAGATGGCGGAAGTGTAGGATGATGATGCGTTGGATCAGGAGGTTGGTGGGCTGGTACGTGAGGACAAGGGGGATTCTGTTTTGGTTGTTATTGCGGGGAGGGGGTGTGAGGGATGAGTTGCGGGAAATGCTGGAAACACGGTCGATGGCGTCCTCAACCACTGAGGGGGGGTGTTTGCTGTCCTTGCAAAACGAGGACATCTGAGATGTACGGGAGTGGAATGCTTCATCCTGGGAGCAGATACGGCGGAGGTGAAGGAATTGGGAATAGGGCGTGGCATTTTTGCAGGAAGGTGGGTGGGAGGAGGTGTATTCTCGGTAGCTGTGGGAGTCCGTGGGCTTGAAATGGATATCAGTTTCTAAGTGGTTGCCAGAGATGGAAACAGAGAGGTCCAGGAAAGAGAGAGAGGTATTAAAGATGGTCCAGGTGAACTTAAGTTTGGTGTTGAAGGTGTTGGTGAAGTGGACGAACTGTTCGAGCTCCTCGTGGGAGCACGAGGCGGCGCCAATACAGTCATCAATGCAAAGGATGAAGAGGTGGGGTTTAGGACCAGTGTAGCAACGGAAGAGGGATTGCTCCATGTAACCTACAAAGAGGCAGGCATAGC
>NW_025977080.1:0-7130 GCF_021869965.1 Rhincodon typus | reverse complement strand
GTCTCAATGTGGACTTCACAAGCTTCAAAATCTCCCCTCCCCCGACCACATCCCAAAACCAGCCCAACTCGTCCCCGCCTCCCCAACCTGTCCGTCCTTTTTCCCACCTATCCACTCCTCCCACCTCAACCCCCACCCTCACCTCCTACCTACCAGCCTCATCCCCGCCTCCTTGACCTGCCATCTCCTCTCCACCTATCTGCTCCCTTATCCATCTTCCATCCACCTCCCCCTCTCTCTCTATTTATTTCAGAATCCCCTTCCCCTTCCCCATTCCTGAAGAAGAGTCCAGACCCGAAACGTCAGCTTTCCTGCACCTCTGATGCTGCTTGGCCTGCTGTGTTCATCCAGCTCTAAACCTTGTTATCTCAATGTTTCTTAGAATGTGTGTTGTCAGGAAGGTGTAAAGCAGCTTCAGGAGATTTGAACAGGCTTAGTGATTGAACAAGAATGAGACAGATGGAATATAATGTGAAAAAATGTGTAGAATAAACAGATGTGTAGAATATATTTTAAATGGGAAAATTGATTGATTAATTTGATTTATAGTCACGTGAACCTAAATACAGCAAAAAGCTTTGTTTGCAAGCAGTACAGGAAGCTCATAGTAAGTAAGGACATACAGATCATAACGTGATAAAAATAACTTGGACAGAGCAAGGCATACAGGTTACACCGTGCACTAGGCAAAATCACATTAACAAGATCAGCAATATTTGAAGTTAGAGAGTCCATTCATCAGTCTACTAATGGCAGGGAAGAAGCTGTTCTTGAACCTGCAGGTGCGTGTGTTCAGGCTTCTGTATCTTCTCCTAGTGAGAGGTTGTTCGAAAGCATTACCAGGGTGGGATGGATCTTTGATGATGTTGGCAGCCTTTCCGCAGCAACAAGACATGTAAATGGAGTCCATTGATGGAAGCTTGGCTTCTGTGATGATCTGGGCTGTGCACACAACCTTCTGTAGTTATAGTCCAGGCCAGAGCAGTTGCCATACCAGACTGTTATGCACCCGGACAGAATGCTTTCAAAGGTGCATCTGTAAAAGTTGGTGAGGGTCCTTATGGATATACCAAATTTCCTGAGCCACCTGAGGCATTGCTGTGCCTTCTTGACTGTAGCATCTACATGAATAGTCCAAGACAGGTTGTCAGTTATCATCACTCCTAGGAACTTGACAGTCTCAACTCTCTCAACCTCTGCTCCATTGATGTAGATGAGGATGTGTTCTCCTCCTTTCTTTCTGAAGTCAATGTTTTGCCAACATTGAGAGAGAGGTTGTTATCATTGCACGACATTCCAAGCTACAGAGGGACTGAGGCTGGATTTGAATTCAGAAATTCTGCTGACATTTCAACATTAGTTCATGATCAGCATGGGTCAATGTGAAAGAACTATTACAGACAGTGATTGTTTTCATACTGAGAGCAAAGTCAAGATAACAAATTTAGAATCATCTTTTTCTAACACACCCTGTTTTGGTTTGTGAATTACGTTTAAATAACATAGATTTGAAATACGTATACATTAACACAAATAGGTTTGTCTCTTGCTTACAAGAAAGAAGTTTATTCCAACACATAATTCCAGCTGAAAAAAGTATAAAACTCCTGTATTTCAGTAACATGCCGGAGGCAGATTTGGCAGCCTGTCTCCCTCAGAGAACTATTCAATCTTGGCTCAGTTCTCCTACCTTCTCACTGATTGGCAATCTGGACAAAGTTTGCACAACAGATCCGTAAAGTCCCTCCTCTCTTTTCTGTAAATGTCATTCCCAGAACTGAACAGCTTGTTGTGAGTACATGTACAGACTGTGTCTTACGACCGCTTTCTAAGGTAAGTTATACTTTCAGCAAGATGTCCATTAACTTGAGTTTGTTTGGAAAGTGCAAGCTGTGAATGGCAATGTTCTTCCTCATATCTCCCCACATTCAGGCTTTTTGGCTGCATTTGAAATGAGTTTAATCTCAAACGGGTTGTTTCTTCAAATTAACAGCACAAATGTTTCAGTGACTTCCACTCCACCTCACTCTGCTCCAACTAATACAGCTTTCTATTCCTTTCGGCCTTTCTCTTACTAAAATTATATTCATTTGGAGCAAAGAATCACTACCAGGAATGAATGGATTTCATTTGAAATATATATTTTAACACCAATAATGAAAGTACCATTAAAAATTTACAGACGAAGTTATTTCAGTGAATGCTTTGAAAAAACTTATGCTCTGGAACCAGCTAGTGAGCGTGAGTTAACTTTTTGTGAGTTAACTCCTAATTCGCACCGTCCTGATTGTTATGATTCCTGCATTAAACTGTAAGATGTATACAGTCATAGAGACCTACAGGACAGGAAAAAGCCCTTTGGCCCATCATCTCTGTGTTGATCAAAAACAACAACCTAACTATTCTAATCCCATTTTCCAGCACTTGGACCATAGCCTTGTATGCCTTAGCATCACAAGTGCAAATACTTTTTAAATGTTATGAAGGTTTCTGCTTCTCCCACCCTTAAAGGTAGCATGTTCCAGATTCCCACCACTCTCTGGGTGAAAACATTTTACCTCACATTGTCTCTAAACCCTCTACCCCTTATTTTAAATCTATGCCCCCTGGTCATTGATCTCAGCATCAAGGGAAATGTTTCTTCTTGTCTACCCTATCTGTGCCCCTCATAATTTTACATAATTTTATATTATGACATTGTTTATATTCACAGTTAGGATCAGGGCAAAGGCAGAAAGAGTGGTTGGTGGGTAGCTGTGATCGGATTCTACGCCTAGAAGCAATCTTTGTAAGTTAACTTTATCTTTGGTAGCAGCAGAGAAAAAAGCAGGTAACATGACTTGAGGGCCTGTTATGTGCCCATTGTGATATTCAATGAAGAGGAATATTGAGCAGTGCCAACAGGCATAATGGCTCATCTCCCATAACTGCTCAAGACAAATAATTACCCTGTAAACCTCCTTCACAAAGTTGAAGTGGAGATGTTCAAATTCTACATTGGAAGATAAAAAAGCAGTCTGTAACCATTCGCAGCAATGTCTAGGCTTGGGTTTGATAAGTGGCAATTAATATTCACATTACAAAAGTGCCAGGTAATGACCATATCCAGTAAAAAAGAACTGAACCATCACTCCTGGACACACCATTGCCCAATTCTCCATAAGGTTATCAGTGACCAGAAACTCAAACAACTCCTTCAATGCTGTGGTTTCTAGACGCTGGAAATTCGTCACCTTCTGACTGTCCAGTGCTTGTTCCACATCTGCAAGGCACAAGTCAGGAGGGGGATGGAAAGCTCCCCACTTACCTGGATGGGTGCAGCTCCAACAGCAGTCACCAGGCTCACCACCATCCATCTCCTAATGAAGGAGCATCTTTACCTTGTCTGACCTACATGTGACACCAGATCCATAGATAATGTGCTTGACTCTAAATTGCCCTCGGAAATATAATGGGCAACAAATGTTGACCCAACCAATAGCAGCCACATTCTATGAACGAATGAAGATGCACTGGTCTCCTCAATTCCAGGGAATTCTGAGCAACTCCAAATCCCTGCTAGTGTGGTTCTGCCAGATTTCCAGCACCTTAGGAACAGGAAGGTGGGACTATTCAGGCTATTGTGTATAACTTCTAAAAGGCACCTTTTGCTGTTATCCACATGTGAGCCAGTCAATGTGAGTACACCAACGATCAACAGTGCAGTGGAGAATAGTGAACTCTAGCAATGTGCAGAGCTATGTAACTGTCAGTGCTTGCTTGTTCTGCACAGACACAATGATACGTGAGGGTCTGTTGCTGTTTGCTCTGATAACTCGGGCTGCTGCTAATACAGGAGGATGTCGGGCACCCGATGGAAATGCTGGGTTGCCTGGTGAACCAGGAGAACCAGGAAGAGACGGGAGACCTGGAGAAAATGGCGACACAGGGGAGCCAGGTAACACATGGCAGATTGAGTTACCACAGGGTGAAAAGTGCATTGTTTTGGTAAATTAACAAATAAATTAATAGATGTATCAAGACTAAGAAATAGTGCTAATCCAGGTCCATAAACTGAAATAATTTGAAATTTTCTCATTGTGGTATATGGAATGTGAAATAGGATTGAACTGGCTGAGTTAGAAGTGGGTCATGACATAATTTTTAACAGGAGCCCATTAAGAGCATACAAAATTAAAAGGATGACGTCAACAATTTGACGTCTTGGGCTGGCTCCACCACTGGATTTAAACCAAATAAATATATGCATAAACATAAACGTATGAAATATGGTGGTGAGTTCAACTCCACTATCTTGCTGCCTCCATCATTTTTCACTCCCTTGTCAATCAAAAATCTATCTGCATATCCTGAACAAACTCAAGGTTTGCATTTGTCTGATGAGTGCTTAGTTCTGCAAGACCCCTGTTCATGAAGGAGCTGTAGCTCTCCAGAGAAGGTAAAGTTGATGCCAATTGGTGCAGATTATTTGTTTCCAATATCTCAGCAGCAACAGCTTGCTATGATTGCTTCCTGAGCTCCCTGAAGGTCATGAGGAGCCTTATGCACGTGGGGCATCAAAAAGTGTCCACATCTCATCTGAAGAAAACTCATACCCAAAAAAAACCACCTGGAGTGATCATCCAACATGTCCATGTGGAGCCTAGGGTCCCTTGCATGTGGCTGAAAATATGGAAGATGTTTGTTTGGTATCAGAAGGATAAAATTCTCACTTTGGAACACATTTCTTTAAGCAGCATGCAGTCTATCCATGGGTGAGACACCATTTCAAGTATTTTGATACCTTCATCATCAATGGCATACACTTCCTTGTTTCACCTACTGCTGTGGATGTAAGACAAAATAACAATAATAATAATTTCCAGCTCTCCTCTCATGGGCGACTGTTTTTCCATGGGTCAGCAGCTATGGTTTCCCATAATTTCCATAGAGCCATCCCTTTACACAATGTTCCAAAACGATGGACACATTACTGGTTCTATATGATAGCTGTCCTTCCTATGCACGATGCATATCAATTAGACAAATGAGACAATCAAGGCAATGCTCATGTTGGCTCTGAATCAATGTGAGGGCTTTGCTCCTCCTGTGCACTCGGGAAGGACTCTTGGAGAATCATAAAATAATTGAATAATTACAACACAGAACTCAGCTGCTCCCATTTCCTCATGTTAACCAGCATTTGCTTACCTTCTAGTGATTATCTGATTCCCAGTTGTAGGTCCTGATTGAATGCCAACTTTCAGGCTTTATATTCTGCATTTCTAACTGCTCATTTGTGAAAGGAAGATTTTCCTCAAGGCCTCTGGTCCTTTTGCAACCAACTTCAGTCGCTGTCCTCAGGTTCGTGGTTGTTTCTTCAATCATAGAATCATAGAATCCCTGCAGTATGGAAGCAGGCCATTTGGCCCATCGAGTCCACACAGACACTCCAAAGAGTACCCCACCTACCCTGCCATTGTATGGTCATTCAACTAGCCTGCATATTCCTGGGCACTATGGGGTAATTTAACATGGCCAATCCACCTAGCTTGCACATCTTTGGACTGAGAGGAAACTCGAGCACCCAAAAGAAACCCATTCAGACACAGAGAGAATGTGCAAATTCCAACGGGAACAGTTTCCACCCATCTACTTTGTCGCAACCCTCTCCTGATTCTGAACACATCCATCACATCTCCCATTGGCCATCCTCTGTGTGCAGAACAGCCACTGCTTCTCCAAGCTATCTACATAATCCCATCCCCAGAAAAATTCTCATAAATATTTTCTGAGCTGTGAAGATTTCACATTCTTCCCTATATGTGGTGTTCAGAATGAGGACAAAGAACAGTAGAGCATCAGCTGGACAGCTTATTCTTAGCAAGCTTTCCTTCAACTGTACAAGATAAAACAAGCATCTCTCCCAATCACTGTTCAAAACAGCTGCAGTAGTGTTTTACTGCAAAACAAGTGATCATCCTGGGATAGCATGTGATCTACAAGAAAGCTTGTTCTAATAAAATCTCCGCTGTCGATAGTAAACTTTCACTTTTTTCACTTTTCACTAGTAAGTAGGGGGGAAGGGAGAAGTGAGCGTAGAGGGAAAATAACAATTAATGTAAGGCAAAGCAGCAGGTTAACAGGTGACGAGGAAGCTTCAACTCCATTGAAAATTAGGAAAAAAGTTAAAGGGAAGGAGAACCCAATAGCTGTTAGGAATGGAGGTAATAGGACCCAAAAAGAAGATGCAAAACTGGCAAAAGGGCACTTTATCTGAATGCTCGGAGCATTCGAAACAAGGTGGATGAGTTGACGGTGCAACTCATGGCAAATGGGTATGATTTAGTAGCCATTACAGAGACATGGTACAGGATGGCCATGACTGGGAGTTAAATATCCAGGGGTATCAAACTGTTCAGAAGGACAGACAGGAAGGTAAGGGAGGTGGTGTTGCTCTGATTTTTAAGGATGATATCAGGGCGGTAGTGAGAGATGATATAGGTTCTACTGAACAAAACGTTGAATCCATTTGGGTGGAAATTAAGAATAGCAGGGAGAAGAAGTCACTGATAGGTGTGATCTATATGCCACCAAATAATGACATCGTGGTGGGGCAGGCAATAAACATAGAAATAGCTAATGCATGTAAAAATGGTACAGCAATTATCAGGGGGGATTTTAATCTACATATCGATTGGTCAAACCAGGTCGGTCATGGCAGCCTTGACGAGGGGTTCATAGAATGCATCCGCGATAATTTCCTTGAACAATATGTAATGGAACCTACACGGGAGCAAGCTATCCTAGATCTAGTCCTGTGTAATGAGACAGGAATAATTAATGATCTCACAGTTAGGGATCCTCTAGGAAGGAGCGATCACAGTATGGTCGAATTTAAAATACAGAATGGAGCGTGAGAAGGTTAAATCCAGTACCTATGTCCTGTGCTTAAACAAAGGAGACTATGAAGGAATGAGGAAGGAGTTAGCTAAGATAGAATGGGAGCAAAAACTTTATGGCGGGTCAATTGAGGAACAGTGGAGGACTTTCAAAACAATTTTTCACAGTGCTCAGCAGAAGTATATTCCAGTGATAAGGAAGAACTGTAGGAAAAGAGAGAGCCAGCCATGGATGTCTAAGGAAATAAA
>NW_025977079.1:1354-7132 GCF_021869965.1 Rhincodon typus | reverse complement strand
TTTTAGGGCTTATATACAGGAGGCTGTGTGTATTAGGGTTTATATGCCGGTTGTTCTGTGTTTTACGGTTTATATACAGGGGGTTCTGTGGTTTAGGGATTATTTACAGTGAGCTCAGTCTTTCAGGGTTTATTTACAGTCAACTCTGTGTTTTTGGGTTTATTTACATGGCTCTCTGTTTTAGGATTTTTTGCAGAGTCTCCCAATTCTAGGTTTGATTTACAGGGAGCACTGTGTTTTAGGGTTTATTTACAGTACCATCTGTGTTTTTGGTTTTACTTACAGGGGGCTCTGTGTCTTAGGCTTTATGTACTGGGGCTCCTGTGTTTTAAGGTTTATTTACAGTGGACCCTGTGAGTTAGGGTTTATTTACAGGACAAGCTTGTTTTTGGTTTTATTTACAGGGGCTCTGTGCTTTAGGGTTTATTTACAAGGAGCTGTGTGTTTTCGGGTACATTTACAGGGAGCTATGTGTTTTAGGGCTTATTTACCAGAGGCTCTGTGTTTTAGGGTGAATATCAGCAACCATCTCACAATGATGCACTCCCCCCGATCTGACCCACCGACAGTCCTGCAATCTACTTGTCCTGAGCCTCTGCGTTTTAGGGTTTATTTACAGGGACCTCTGTGTTTTAGGTTTTACTTACAGGGAGCTCTCAGTTTCTGGGCTTATATACAGGAGGATCTGTGTTTTAGGGTTCCTTTACAATGTGCTTTGTGTTTTCGTGCTTATGTGCAGGAGGTTGTCTATTTTAGGGATTATATACTGGGGGCTCTGAGTTTTTGGGTTTATATCCTGTGGCCTCTGTGTTTTTGAGTTTACTTACAGGTGGCTCTGTGTTTTTGGGTTTATTTACAGAGCCTTCTGTGTTTTAGGGTTTATATACAGGGGCTCTGTGTTTTTGACTTTTTTGGGGGGGGGTCTGTGTTTTAGGGATTATTCACAGTGAGTTCTGTGTTTTAGGTTTAATATACAGTGTGCTCTGTCTTTTAGGGTTTATTTACAGTGAGCTCTGTGTTTTGCATTTATTTACAGGGGGCTCTCTCTTTTAGGGTTTATTTACAAGTGCCTTGTGTTTTCAGAGTGGCACACAAGCCCACATCAACCCTACAGTGAGCTCAGTCTTTTAGGGATTATTTACAGTGAGCTTTATGTTTTTGGGTTTATTTACAAGGGACTCTCTGTTTTAGGATTTTTTTTTAACAGGGAGTTCTGTGTTTTCAGGCTGATATACAGGAGGCTGTGTGTTTTAGGGCTTTTCTTTGTGGCTCTGTGTTTTAGGGTTTATTTACAGTGAGGTCAGTGTTTTAAGGTTTATTTGTTGAGCCCTCTGTCTTTTAGGGTTTATATATAGTGGGGCTCAGTGATTTAGGGTTTATTTACAAGATGCTCTGTGTTCTAGGGTTTATTTATAAGGAGCTCTGCGTTTTAGGGCTTATATACAGGTGGCTCTGTGTTTTAGGGCTTATTTATAGATGCTCTGTGTTCTAGAGTTTAATTCCAGGTGGCTCTGTGTTTAAGGGTTTATTTACAGGAGGGTCTGTGTTTTAAGTTTTATTTTCAGGAGACTCTGTGTTTTAAGCTGCAGTTACAGTGAATTTTGTGTTTTACAGAAAGGAATCTCTGTTTTAAGGTTTGCTACCAGGAGGCTCTTTGTTCTACGTTTTATTTAAAGGAGGCTCTGTGTTTTAGGGTTTATTTACAGGGCTCTCCATGTATTTGGGGTTATTTACAAGTAGCTCTCTGTTTTAGGGTGTATTTACAAGAGACTCTATATTTTAGGGTTTGTTTTCGGGGTGCTCTGGGTTTTATGGTGTATTTACAGGGAGGTCTGTGTTTTAGGGTTGATATAAAGGGGGTTCTGGGTTTTGCGGTATATTTCCAGGGGGCTCTGCGTTTTAGGGTTTATTTCCAGGGTGCGCTGTGTTTTAGGATTTATTTTACAGTAGGCTCTGTGTTTTAGGGTTTTATTACAGTGGGCTCTGTGTTTTAGGTTTTTTTTACAGGGAACACTGTGTTTTAGGGTTTATTTACAGGGTGCTCTGTGATTTAGGGTTTATTTTCAGGGAACTCTCTTGTTGTAAGGTTTATACATTGGAGGCTCTGTGTTTTAGGGTTTATTTACAGGGAGCTCTGTGATTTAGTGTTCATATACAGGGGGTACTGTGTTTTTGGTTTATTTACAGTGAGCACTGTGTTTTAGGGTTTAGTTACAGGAGGCTCTGAGTTTTAGGTTTATTTACAGGGGGCACTGTGTTTTAGGGTTTATTTACAGAGGGTACTGTGTTTTCGGGTTTATTTACAGGGAGTTGGGTTTTTGGGTTATATACAGGAGGCTCATTGTTTTAGGGAGTATTTATCGTGAGCTCTGCATTTTAGGGTTTATTTACAGTATGCTCAATGTTTTAGGGTTTATTTACATGAGGCTCTGTGTTTTAGGGTCTATATACTGGGGATCCTGTGTTTTAGGTTTCTTTACATTGAGCTCATGTGTTTTAGGGTTTGTTTACAGTAATCTCAGTGTTTTTCATTTATTTACAGTGAGCTCACTGTTTCAAGGTTTACTTACAACAAGTTCTGTGTTTTAGGGTTTATTTCCAGGGGGCTCTGCATTTTATGGTTTATTTGCAGAGAGCTCTGTGTTCTAGAGTTTATTTACAGAGTCATCTGTGTTTTAGGGTTTAATAAAAGTGAGCTGTGTTTTAGGGCTTATATACAGGAGGCTGTGTGTATTAGGGTTTATATGCTGGTGGCTGTGTGTTTACAGTTTATACACAGAGGGCTCTGTGTTTCAGGGTTTATTTACAGTCAACTGTGTTTTTAGGTTTATTTACATGGCTCTCTGTTTCAGGGTTTTTTGCAGAGTCTAGGTTTGATTTACAGGAAGCTCTGTGTTTTAGGGTTTATTTACAGGGCCATCTGTGTTTTTGGTTTTATTTACAGGGGGCTCTGTGTTTTAGGGTTTATATACTGGGGCTCCTGTGTTTTAAGGTTTATTTAAAGTGGGCTGTTTGAGTTAGGGTTTATTTACAGGAGGTCTGTGTTTAGGGTTTATTTACAGGGGCATCAGTGTTTTTGGTTTTATTTACAGGGGTCTCTGTGTTTTAGGGTTTTTTACAAGGGGCTATGTGTTTTCAGGTACATTAACATGGAGCTATGTGTTTTAGGGCTTATTTACCGGAGGCTCTGTGTTTTAGGGTGAATATGAGCAACCATCTCACAATGATGCACTCCCCTAGATCTGACCCACCGACAGTCCTGCAATCTACTCGTCCTGAGCCTCTAATCATGTAGCGCTCCATCAATTCTGATCCTCTAACAAAGAGAGACTTTCTCAGAACTGACCCTGTGACAATGATACAATCCCTCAGCACTGAACCTCTGACAAAAAGGCAATTCCTCAGTATTGAACCTCCAGTAGAAATGCAATACTTCCATATTGACCTTCTGAATGTGTTGCTCACCATCAATTCTGAACCCATTCCAATGAAGCACTTCCTCAGTGCACAGACTCTGATAATAATGCACTCAATTCTGATCCTCTGACAATACTGCAATACGTCAGTAATGATGAATTAATTATTATGTTATTATTTTATCAACACAGCACTCCCTCAATGCTTACTCCATTACACTGAGGTTATGCCTCAGAACTGACCCTCTGACTATGAGGCACACTCTCAGGACTGAATCTCTGACAATAAGGCGCTCCTTCAGGACAGATAGAGCTGCAATAACTCAGTACTGTCCCTCTAATAGTGTAACACTCCAACAAGGGTGGCATGGTGACTCAGTGCTTAGCACTGCTGCCTCACAACGCCAGGGCCCCAGGTTCAATTCCACGCTCGGGCGACTGTCTGCGTGGAGTTTGCACATTCTCCCCGTGTCTGCGTGGGTTTCCTCCCACAGTCAACAGATGTACAGGCTAGGTGGATTGGCCATGCTAAATTGCCCATAGTGTTCAGGGATGTGTAGATTCGGTGGGTTAAGGGGGGGTGGGTCTGGATGGGATGCTTTGAGGGTCAGTATGGATTTGTTGGGCCAAAGGGCCTGTTTCCACACTGTGGGGGTTCTATAAAAATAAAACAAATTCTGACCCCACTACAATGAGGCATCGGGTCAGTATTGATGCTCTGTGACTAATGTGCTCTGTTACCAATATGGCACTCCTTCAAATCTGACCCTATTAAGATGAGGTATCAGATCAGTATTGACCCTCTGACAATAATGCACTCCCTCAGTACTAACCCTGTGTCAATGATGCACTCCCTCAGTACTGCCCTTGTTTGTTTTACCAAAATGTAATACCCTGCATTATTCTTCTGGACTATTTCATATTATAGCACTGGACAGGTATCAGTGTGGTACTGCTTGCCAATGGGGACCAAGTAATCTGTGGGGCATTACTAGTGATGTGACACAGTCATTTTGCCCTTAAAATGTCTTATAAACATTACAGAATACACGCAGCAATTCCAGCACTGTGTAAACAGTGTTCTTTTCTTTGCAAAATCAGCGAGTGTAGACCTTACCTTCATAAAACTTTTGTAATTAAATGTCCAGCTCTTGAAATCTATTTCAAGAACAACTAGAATGTAAAAGGTAAATATTCCAAATTTTCGGTTTGTGAGTTGATAATGGTGCCACCTGAGATATAGCCCAGAGTCAGAGATTTGCAGAAAGAACATCAGCTCGAAGCCCAGACATCAAGAACAGGCAAAGACCTTGAAGTAAAGATGGTAAATGTGGGTATCAGAAGACAGAAAGATAATTGTGGATGAATTTATTCAGGCGATTGTGAAGCACTCTTTATCAAACTGTTTGAGGTTTAATTTGCGGATTAAGATTGCTGGTGTCGAATGCTTCGAGTTGCAGAACTCTTGGCCAAGATCGTCCTAGCGTGGTACAGTGCTAGCATGGACCTCACAGCATACCCAGGCAGAAATAGCACTGGACATTCAGAAGGTGGGAAATGAATGATGGCAGCCTGCCTCTGAAGCTGATTTGATGCAGATTCTGTCAATTTGGATCCAGCTGTCAATTTGGATAACTCCGTCCTCTGAACACTCCCGGTCTATCGTTCATACAGGCTCCAACCAACCTGCTCTTATTTAATGGGCCATGCATTGCTTGCCTCACTTGTATAAATTTTGTCAAGTCCTGCTGATGTATCTGGGAGGAGTTTTTGTGACATCTCAGAATTGACCCCCTGACAATATTGCACTCCCCCCTCAGTTCTGACTGTGACTGAGCTGCAATAACTCAGGGCTAACCTCCTACTCATGTAGCACCCCATGAATTCTAAGCCCATAAAATGAGACACTGACTCAGTATTGACCTTCTGTTACTAATGCACTCACTCAGAACAACCCTCCAACAATGCGACCCTGCCTCAGAACTGACCCTGTGAGAATGAGGCACTCCCTCAGCACTGCATCTCTAATCATGACATTACATTGAGACACTCCTGGTGTACTGACCCTCTGAACAATGAGGCATTCCCTCAGTATTGACGGTGTAACAATAATCCCATCTCACAGTTCATGCCATTTGACATTACTTCAATGCCTCTGTACTGACCTGGCTACAGTGCTTCAACACCTCAGTTCTGATACTCTGACAGTGATTCAGTACCTCAGTACTGCCCCTCTGACAATGAGTCAGTGCCTCAGAACTGTCCCACTGACAATAAGGGAGAACTTCATACTGACCCACTGCTTCTGAGGCCCTCCCTCCGCACTGACCTCACAGTGCTACATTACTTCAGTACTGGCCCT
>NW_025977079.1:0-1344 GCF_021869965.1 Rhincodon typus | reverse complement strand
CCTCAGTACTGATATTCTGGCAATGAGGCACTCCCTCAGTACTGACCCCATGATAGATCTGCAATACCTCACAACTGACCTTATAATTGTTGAGCACCCTCTCAGTTCTGACCCCACTACAATGAGGCACTGGTTCAGTATGGACCGCCTCCGACAAATACACTCCATCAGAACTATACCTCTGACAAAGAGGGACTGCCTCAGGACAACCCTGTGATAATGAGTCAATCCATTAGCACTGAATTTCTGATCATGTGGCTCTGTCTCAGTTCTGTCACCATTACATTGAGACTAACCCTCCATAATGACCCTCTAACGATGACGCACTTCCTCAAGAATGACCATCCAGCATTGAGTCACTGTCTCAGCACTGACCACTTGACAACGAGGCACTGGTTAAGAATTGACCTGCTCACAGAGCTGCAATACCTCAGTGCTGACCCTCTAATCAGGGGACACTCCCTGAATTCTGACACCTGCATAATGAGGCACTGCCTCAGCGTTCACCCTCTGACAGTAATGCACTCCCTCAGTTCTGACCCACTCACAGTACTGAATCTGAGGGAGGAGCTAATCTGTCGGAGACTCAGGACTGAGGGAGTGCTGACCGTCTCTAAGTGCTGTAATTCCTCAGCACTGGGCCTCTGAGAGGGCAGTTTCCCTCAGTACTGACTCCCCACAGTGCATCACTAGCTCATCAGTGACCGTCTAACAGTGTAGCACACCCTTAATATTGACCCTCTGACAGTGCAGCACTCCCTGAAAATTGGCCTTCCGACAGTGTGGAGCTCCCTCAGTGATGACACTGACAATGCAGCACTCCCTCAGTACTTACTCTGCAAGACTTCAGAACCCGCTCATCATTGACCCTCTGACAGTGTAGCAGTCACTAAAGATTGAGCCTCAATGCTGGAGCACTCTTTTAATATTGACCCCCTGACAGTGAAGCTCTCCCTCAACATTGACCCTCTGAGAGGGTGGCTTTCTCTCGGTGCTGACCCTTCAATAGTGTAGCATGACTTACCACTTACCCATCACCACTTTACGCAACACCCCCATCAATGTTAACTTTCTGAAACTGTAGCATTCCCTTAATATTAACCCTCTCACAGTGCAGAATTCCTTCATTATTGACCCTCCTACAGCACAGCACACCCTCACAGTGACCCTCCAACAGTGCTGTATTCTCTTAGTACTGACTGTCCGACAATGCAGCACTTCCTCAATACTGACTCTCCAAAAGTACAGCACCCTCTGTGCGACCCTTGACAGTAGCAACTCTCTGACAGTGCAGTATACCCTTAATTTTGACCTTCTGACATGAATCACCACCTTAATATTGGT
>NW_025977078.1:0-7132 GCF_021869965.1 Rhincodon typus | reverse complement strand
CAACATCGACACCTCCATATCACGGCAATGAGATCTGACAGTGCTTCAATTCCTTAGGGTTAAACCGCTAATCATGTTGCCCTCCATACATTCTGATCCCATTGCATTGAGGCACTGCTTCAGAATGGACCCTTCGTACTCACCCACTGACAGTGCTGGCTACATGTACTGACTGTCTAAAATGTGAGCACTCCCTTGATTCTGATTCTCACAATGAGGTAATATCTCAGTACCAATGCTCTGATAGTGAAGCACTTCCTCCAAACTGACCTGCTGACAACGTGGCAGTCCCTCAGGACTAACCTTCTGATAGATCTGCAATACCTCCGTACTGATCATCTAAACGTGTGCGACCCCTTCAATTCTTACCCTCTTGCAATGAGACAGTGCCTCAGTGATGACCCTCTGACAACGAAGCAATGCCTCAGAACTGACCCACTTTGAGTGCTGTACTACCACAGAACTGACCGTCTAAGCACGTGGAACATTCCGATCTGACCCCCTTACAATCAGGTACTGCCTCTGTATTGACCCTCTGACAATGATGCACACGCTCTGTACTGTACCTTTGACAAACAGGCACTGACTCAGTGATGACTCCCGATGATGAGACATTCTTCGGGACTGAACATATGATATTAAGGCACCTGCTCAGCACTGACCAGATGATAAGGAAGCATTCCAACAGTTCTAAACCACTGACAGTGCTCTAATACCTCAGGACTGACCCTCCCATCGTATAACACTGCTTAAATTCTGACATCTGCGTAATGAGGCAATACCACAGTGCCTCATTGAAATGGGGTCAAGATTGAGGGTGTGCCGCACTATTACAGAGTCAGTACTGAGGAACTGCAGCTTTGTCAGAGGATCAGTTCTGAGGTCGGACTGGAATGTCAGTCCAGAGGCTCACTGGTCTATAGTTCCCTGGCTCTGCCTCAGCCTCAATATTGACCCTTTGACAATTATGCTCTCCCACTGATCTTACCCTCCATCACTGCTGAAATGCCACAGTACTGATGTTCTCATCTGAATCATAGAATCCCCACAGTGTAAAACAGGCCATTAAGCCCAAGTCCACACTGACCCCCCTAATCATCTGACCCATCCCCTTAACCATTCCCTGTAACCCTGTATTTCGCGTCTGAGAATAAGGATCTCCCTCAGTATTCTCACATGAATCCCTCCCTCAGAATGGACTCTTTGACAATGAAGCACACCCTTCGGAATGAATCTCTGACAAGACACTCTGGGTCTCAGAAATGCCAAGAGGAAGTGCTTTGTGTGTACAGTCTTTTATCAAATCCTTCAGCCAAAAGAGCAGCTGCCTCTAGGGCTGGAACGTCTTCACAAAAGGAATGATTTTGCAGGGCTACCGGGAAAGATAAGGGAAGTCTTCAAAGGACTGCAGTCAAAGTGGTCTATAAAATCATGAGAGCATGGATAGGGTGAACAGCCAGGGTCTTTTCCACAAGGTAGGGGAGTCCAAAACGAGAGGTCATGTGTTTATATTGAGAGGGGAAGTTTTAAAAGGGACCTAATGGGCAACATTTTCATGCAGAGGGGGGCACATGTATGCAATAAGCTGCCAGTGGAATTGGTGTAGGATGGCACAATAACAACATTTCAGAGGCAAGTGAATGGATCTACGAATAGGAAGGGTTGAGGGATACGGCCAAACGGAATAGATTAATTTTGGTTATCTGGTCAGTATGGCCGAGTTGGAACGAAATGTCTGTTTTCATACTGTAAATCTGCGATTCAATGACTCCATGTTCCACTGACAATAAGGCATTTTCTCACGAATATCCTCTGAGAACGAGGCACTCCCACACTGCTGCAAATACCTCAGTCCCAACCCTCTTAATATGTGGCACTTCCTCAGTTCTAACTCATGGACCGTGACACAATGCCTCTGAACTCACTCTCTAATCAGTTGGCACTCCCTTAATTCCAACACCTACACAATGAGGCACTGCCTCCGTATTGACCCTCAGAATCCTACAGATCTGAATCACTGACAGTCTTGTGTTGTTCGTCCTGACCCTTTAATCATTTCGCCCTCCCTCAATTCTGACCCCATTACATTGAGGAACTGACTCAGTATTAACCCTCTGACAATGAGGGGCAACATCAGGAGTGAACCTCTGACTGTGCTTCAATACCTCAAGACTGACACTCTGTCAATAAAGCATTCCCTCATTTCGACCTTCTCTAAGTGCTGCAATACCTCAGCACGGGTCCTGTAATCAAGTGGCACTCCTTCAATTCTAATCCCTTCAGGATGTGGCATTGCCTCAATGTTGACCCTCTGACAATGAGGCATCCCCTCAATACAGAAAGCATCCCCTCAGTACAGAATGTCTAATTATGTTGCATACCCTCAATTCTGAACCCTTTACAATGAGGAGATGTTCATTGATGATTGCACATTGTTCAGAAACATCCGCAGCTCCTCAGATACTGAAGCAGTACTTGTTCAAATGCAACAAGACGTGGCTTGGGCCAACAAGTGCAAATAACATTTGTGTCACAAAAGACAACCATCACCAATAAGAGACAATCTAACCACTGCCCCTTGGCATTCTACAGTGTTACCATCACTGAATCCCCACTATCAACATCCTGAGGTTCATCATTGACCAGAAACTCAACTGCACTCACCACATAAACACAGTGCAAGAGCAGGTCAGAAGCCAGGAATACCACAGGGAGTAATTCTCCTCCTGACTCCTCAAAGCCTGTCCACCATCTACAAGGCACAAGTCAGGAGTGTGATGGAATAGTCCCCACTTGCCTGGATGAGTGCAGCCCCAACAACACAAGAAGCTTTAAACCGTCTAGGACAAAGCAACACGCCTGAATGGCACGACATCCAAAAATATCCACTCCCTCTACCACCGACAGGCAGTAGCAGCAGTGTATGCTATCGACAAGATGCACTGCAGAAATTCACTAAATATCCTCAGATAAACCCACGACCACATCCGTCTAGAAGAACAAGGGTAGCATTTTAGAAATGCCACCTTCAAGTTCCCCTCCAAGCCATTCACCATCCTGACTTGGAAATACATGGAATGCGACTGCGAAGGAAGGCAGTGAACCACCAAGAGGGAGAAAGAGAGAGAGATAATCTGAGAGAAATTACAAATGCTGCAGTCGAACCAAAATTGTAATCTTCAAATATCCTAATTAATAGCACTCGAGCAGAGAGGGGCAACCATTAGATAATCAATGTCACTAAAGCACAAGAGACAGGAAACATGTCAGCCCCAAGACATTTAGAAGAAAAATAGCCTCTTCTGTAAATAATACACAAGATTTATCTGTTCTCGTGATGGCAGGCATGGCCTTGTTAAAAAAGGTTCTTTCTGAAAGATGGCTTCTTCACCACCACTCAGTACCAGCATGGGAGAGTGTGTGTGGTCGGGGTGGGGGGCGGCTTGGTTAATGATGACCTTCTGTTTCCTTCACTGGCTGAAATTTAAAACGAATGCATCAGTTAGTCAAGTGACCAACTCCCCATGGTAAAGGCGGGGAGTGGGGGTGGAAGAGGTTAAGGGATAAATGTGCGTTGGGAAAACCGTCCAAATTGGGGGAGTTATGTATGGGGCTAATACTGTCAGAATGCTGTTGGGTAGGGCAGAAGACGAGGAAAGAAGCAGCAACCGTCTGCTCATGTTGTTGCACCTGTCAGAGCAGGACATGGAGAGGAAGCAACATAATGAATGCATATGGAACTGAAACATCAAAGTTACAGGGCAACAACTGTTCCACCTCCAACGACTTGGCGCAAATGCCTCAACAACTAAACAGACCGGCAAATTCCAGGAGAGGTAGTCCCTCGGCAGAATTTTCATCGTTCAGAAGGCGAAGGACAACCTGAGCTTCTGCAACTCTCCACATTAAGACGCAAGTAAGGCGTTTGATGGAATATTCCCCAGTTGCAGCTCCAACAACACAAGAAGCTCAGCACTGTTCAGGACAAAGCAGCCCACTTGATTTGCAACACATCCACAAACATTCACTTCCTCCACCACTTAGTAGCAGCAGTGTGTACCATCTACAAGGTACACTGCAGAAATTCCACCAAAAATCCTCAGAGAGCACTTTCCAAACACGTGACTACTTCCATCTGGAAGGACAAGGGCAGCAGATACGCGCCAATACCACTCCCTACAAGATCCCCTACAAACTTTAAATATGTCACCATTCCTTCAGTTTCTCTGGGTCAAAACCCTGGACCTCCCTTCCTAACAATATTGTCCTTCCGAGCAGCACAGTGGCCACTGGTTAGCACTGCTGCCTCACAGCACCAGAGATCTGAATTCAATTCGGTCTCAGGTGACTGTGTGTGGGGGTTTGCACAGTCTTCCCATGTCTTTGTGGGTTTCCTCCAGATGCTCCGTGTTCCTCCTACAGACTAAAGATGTGTGGATTAGGTGAATTGGCCACGCTAAATTGCCCATTGTGTCCAGGGATGAGTAGTTATGTGAATTATCCATTGGAAGTGCAGGCTTACAGGGATAGGGTGGGGGGGTCAGTTTGGTGGAATGCTTTTTGGAGTCATTATGGACTTATTAGGCCAAATGGCCTGTTTCCACACTGTAGGGATTCTAATCATTGTGGGTCAACTGTCAGCACAAGGACTGGAGTGGTTCAAGAAGGCAGCTCAACACCACCTTCTCATGGGGCAACTAATGGCAGCCAAGAAAGCTGGACCAGCCAGCGATCTTTAGATCTCACAAATGAATTTATAAAACCCTGACGTCCTCACCCATGGGGTCATTCCAGTCAATCTTATCTCCTTTGGTTCATGGAAACATAGAAGATTAAGAGTAAGCACTTCGAGCCTGTTCCACCTTTCAACATGATCATGGCTGATTATTGAACTCACACTGTTTCTACCCACTGTCTTTGTTCTCTTTAGTCCTAAGCACCATATCCAATTCCCCTTTGAAAATAGTCAATGGTTTGACCTCAACAGTTCCCAGACAGAATTCCACAGGCTGACCTCTGTCTGGGTGAAGGCAATTCTCCTCATTTCCTAAATGATCTCCTTTTCCTCCTTGAATCTAAGCCCTATATCTGGACTCCTAAGTCGTTGAGGACATCCTTTCTGCATCTATCTTGTCCAATCCTCTTTAATTTATGGGCTTCCATAAGATGCTCGTTCTTCTTTTAAACTCCCACGAATATAGCCCTAACTGATCCAGTCTCCCTTCATCTCTCAATACCACCATCCCAGAAATCACTCTGGTAAATCTTTTACTCACGGTCACCATAACCAATCCATGAATCCCCTCAATAAGGCAGCCAACAAAACATCTGCCTTGTTCACCACCTGCAATAGGGTCAGTGTCAGGGTCAGGGTCATACTTGCTTTCAGCGACAGGTACAAGGACACTAAGGTCTCAGTGCACCCCTCCCTTTCACAATCTATCACCCCTCAGATAATAAATGGCTTTTCAGTTTTTGCCCCTAAAGTAGATAATTTCACATTTATCCGAGAGATGGTTCATCTGCTACGGACTTACCCACTCATCAACTCAACTCAACCTGCCCTGAGAGCCACCATATCATGGCCCCAACAGACAGGGTAACATACAGAGCCAAGACTGAGAAACAAGCCTCACGGAAGACTTCGTGCAAGGCTCAACAAAGATGGTACAACCAGAAACAGGCTTCCAACCTCAGGTGTGCACCAGGTTAAAAGTATAGAACTATGGACGAAGAAAGACCAGGTGTTCGGCAACTAATTAGTCACTAGGAACCATGTGACCACGAGTCCATGTCCAAACCCCACGTGAGCAAAAGGGGGCGGGCGCGACATTTTAACCAATCAGATGACAAGGTCTGTGCATGGGACCCGCCTACGAACGACAGAGTCTCGCCCGTGAGGACCGGGGCGACGCCCATGACATGCTTTTGCTCCAATCAGCGGAGGCAGTGGAAAGACTGAATTAAGAAGGAACTTCACCCAGAGGGTTGTTAATCTATTGAATTCCTTGCCCAGTGAAGTAGTTGATGCTACTTCAGTAAACGTTTTTAAAGATAAGGTAGATGTTTTTTTGATCAATAAAGGAATTAAGGGATACGGTGGGAACGCGGGTAAGTGGATCTGAGTCCACGAAAAGATCAGCCATGATCTTATTGAATGGCGGAGCAGTTTCGGAGGGCCGGACGGCCTAATCCTGCTCCTAATTCTTATGTTCTAAAGCCAGACCACGACCACAACCACGCCCACACCGAGCAAAGAGCGCCAGCGGAAGTGAAGATAGGTGCATGCCCCCGCAAGAGCGAGGTCTCTTGTTTTCAAATTCTGAACCGCCACCGTCAGCACCGACACGGTTCCCCGCACCTGCCCCCTTCTATAATGCGGCCCCTCTCGAGGCACCGACCCCGCCGCCCTCTGTGGAAGGAGGAAGTTACTGTTTTGAGTCCAGTGAAACGCTTTGCAATTGAAGTGAAGTGGAAATTTGATGGATATGATCCTGTCGAAAGGGGCTCGAGAAATACATGGAACAGAATGGATCACTAGCGTAAATTAGAGAGTGAGGGGGTTTGCAGATCAAAGTGTGCCAACGAATAAAAGGGGAAAGAGAGTGGTAAAGGTTGTAGAGGAGACACAAAACATTGCAGGTGTAAATGGTAGAATGAAGATCTGATTAAAAAGGAAATAAAGCCTGAAGACAGGATGCAATTACTAGGAGAAAGTATATCCAATCAGAGGACTGTGTCAATGGATCTAAAGCTATTGAACTCAGTATTGAATGTATTGTCTCTTCTCAATAACCATTACCACTGGCTTTGTATTCTGTGGAAGGTTCACCGGATCTGGAACTTTAACTCTGTCTTTTTGCCTCCACAGAGGCTGCCAGACCTGTTGAACTTTTCCAACAGCTTCTGTTTTCGTTACCTTTGCATTTGCTTTGTGTTCAATGGTGAATTTGATCTTTCATCTCCCTCACCCTGTAACTTTGGCTTGACCTTTCAGCCCACATTCCTGACTCCCCCTTTCAACAGCATAGAACACAGAACATTACATAGAACATTATAGCGCAGTACAGGCCCTTCGGCCCTCGATTTTGCGCCGACCTGTGAAACCAATCTGAAGCCCATCTGACTATCT
>NW_025977077.1:0-7132 GCF_021869965.1 Rhincodon typus | reverse complement strand
CCCCCTTGACCTGTCCGTCCTCCCTGGACTGACCTATCCCCTTCCTAACTCCCTACCTACACTCACCTTTACTGGCTCCATCCCCGCCTCTTCGACCTGTTTGTTTCCTCTCCACCTATCCTCTCCTCTATCCCTCTTCTATCCGCCTCCTATTCTCTCCCTATTTATTTCGGAACCCCCTTCCCCTCCCCCTGTGTCTAGGCCCGAAACGTCACCCTCTCTGCTCCTATGATGCTGCTTGGCCTGCTGTGTTCATCCAGCCCTGCACCTTGTTGTCTCTGAGGTGTCTTTCTCAGTTTCCTTCGGCAGCTATTTTTATACATAGCAGGTTGGCGTGCAGGAAAGGTTATTAATACTTTAAGATTAATCTCCTGCTCCACATGGCGCAGGTTAAAATGGTGCCAAATATTTAAGAATTCGATTAAAATAGAAATGTGTTGAAATATTTGACTAAATATGTTTTAAAACTATTTTTATTTAGTTAAATAAATTGCCAATGTCTGTTTATTAGCACTTACAGCATTCATGACCACACTTGTCTTTATTTTTGCAGTAATGATTACAGTGTCTTTTTCCAGGTTCCGTGTAGTCATGTTCACTGGTAGAACCTGAATTTACAATGTAAGACACAATGGGGATAAAGAAGCATAATGTGAAACTTATCTTCAAATATCAAAAGTTTATCTAAGAAATTTAAAAAAGAAACATTACATCTTGCACATATCTAGAAAGTACTGAAGATTGTTTCTTGAAATGAAATTGCAATATGCTGACATTTTACTGTTAACATGTTTTGTTATATAAATTATTGTAGCATTGCCGAGTTCTTTTTGCTCTCTGATTGATCTTTATTCAGTACGTAGTCTAACCAATAATATAGTTAGCAGAGGCCAGACAACATAAAAATTTAAAGTGTTCTCAACTGTGTTTTTTTTTAAATTTCAGTAGCTAGATTGAAGAACTATTAAAAAGGGTTAATACTATAAATACCCATATACAAACTCTGGGTGCCTACTTGACACTGGCTGTGTGATACCAACTGTTTGTCTCTCAAGTATGAACTCTTTGTTAAAATGCTAACAGCAAAATTATTTTTATAAAATGTATTGCTAGAGTAAAAAGAAGTGGTAAATGATACATCTTGGTCTGCTAAAGATAGATACAAAAATTACTATAATGGACATTCAGGAAATGGAAGATGATTTAAATGAGTGCCTTGTATCCACTTTCACATTGGAGTAAGAGGGGAAACTACTAGTGGGATTAAAAAACCTAAAAGTATACTTACATTAAATTCATTAAGTTCTCCCCTAAGTGAGAAAATGATCATGGACAAAATGATGAGATTTATGATAGAAAAAGGGGGAGAGTTCTTGTGACACGGTGACAGTGTTCTTAAAATCTAGGAAGCTGGGTTCAAGTCCCAACTGCTCCACAGGTGTGTAATAATAACTCTAAGCAGACTGATTAGAAAATATATGGAGAGCTCCAGGACCTGACTGCTTCTAATTAAGGAAAAGGAATTTTCAAAACTTTATTGTCATTATTTATCTAAGCTGTTTAGACTGAAGAATTGTATTCATGTATTAAAATAAATTACTTCATTACTCCATCATTTCAGAAAATTGCTGCTTGTAGTGGTTGGGAGGGAATGGTTAGGAAATGGGTGGAGGGAAAATAGTGGTAAACTATAAAGCTATCGATAAGTTTAAATTAATTGTGGGGAGGAATCTCCGGGACAGAGACTGAGCACTTTTGTCAACTATAAACAGATCAAACACAACACGAATTTGTAAAGCTGATTAATCTAGAAGAACTCTTTGAGGCAGTCACAGACTGGTTGATAGAGTGGTTTTAATTAATGATGTCTATTTGATCTTTTATAATTTAATTGATAAGATTCCACAAAGAGACTAGAATAAAAAATGCAAGTGCTCAGAATTGGAAGTAATATTGAGTTGTTGGATGGCAATTTCTTTAGAGGTGGAAGGCAAAGAATAGGAATAAGGGGGGTTTGGGAGGGGTGCATTCTCTGACCAGAAGATGTGACAAGTGGTATTCTCCAGGGATTTGAACTGTGACCTTAGCTTTATATATTACGTAAAGCAATGATTTAGATGAAAGAATGACGAATTATATGGCCAAGTTTGCAGTTGGAATGAAATTAGCAGGTACAATAAGTTGTGTAGACTGGGGTGGAACAGAACACAAATTAAGTGTCCAAAACTACGATAGGGGAAGTTAAATGTTGGAAATGTATCATTAGCTGTTTTGGTTCAAGGAAGTCAATGCAAAATATTTACTTTAAAGAAGAGACAGAGCTATGGAGGAGCAAAAGGATTTGGGAGTACACTACAGGTTAAAGCACAGGCTTAAAAGTCGATGAGAAAAAAACCTAATGTAATACTGGCCTCTATATTGAGTAATCTCAGAATCATAGAATTACAGAGCACAAAGGATGCCATTTGGCCCATTGTGCCTGTGCTGGATATTTGAAAGAAGTACAGTATTAGTCACCACATTTTCCCCACAACCCTGAAATGTTTTCTTTTTGAGGACATGTGTTAAATTTGCTTCTATAATCCTTGCACACAATGCCTTCTAGAGCATAACAACAACCTAAAATTTTCTCTTCACTCCCCTGGCTTTTAGGGAATTAGATATCGCAGGTCATGTACCTTCTTGTCAATGGAAGCTGTTTCTCCCTGTGTGGTCTAATAAAATCTCTTAAAATTTTGAGCGCTTTAAAAATCTTTTAAATTTTCCCTTAATTTATCTGCTCTAAAAATAATCCCAACTTTGAGTACATCCATACAATTGAATAATAATGGGTTGGAATACAAAAGCATTAAATAATGCTTCAGTAGCTCAGGAGCTTTGTTAGACATTATCTGAATACTATCTGGATTCAGTAAATTTTACCTTGGAGGAAGTCTAGCACTAAACTGCCAGAATGATACAGTAATAGGATATTAAATAATTTGTACAGTTAGGTAGTAACATGCATATGCAAAGTAGTTATGTCTAATTCCCTAATGTCCTTTAGGGAAGGAAACTGCCATCCTTACCTGGTCTGGCCTACATGTGACTCCAGACTCACAGCAATGTGGTTGACTCTTAACTGCCCTCTGGGCAACTGGGATGGGCAATAAATGCTGCCTAGCCAGCGACGCCCTCATCCCGTGAATGAAAAGAGGCATTTTTTTTGCTGGATAATTGCAGATTTAGGAAATTGTGTCCTTGGAGGGGAACAAGATACAGCCTTTGCAATTTGCTGTGGTACTTAGGTGGTTAGTTGAGAATCAATTGGGTTTTCTGCTCCTCTTTGTCCTTTAGGATACAGCAAATTTAGATATAGTTGAAGTTGGAGAAGACCTACTTTATCCATCTTAATTTCAATATATATAAAAAGGAGGCATATATCCACAGATGACATTTTTCTCAACCTTACAGGGTTTGAATTGTACCATCTTTGAAGTGTGCATTTCCTTATTGTCAATAATGATCATTTAACCAAAATATTTGTTGATGGGATGTGGTTATGCCTTTCAGAGGAGTTGAATGAGATCTAAGAGTTAAAGTTTGAAATTGGAGGAAGGCCAATTTTGATGGTATTAGGCAAGAACTTTCAAAAGTTGGTTGGGGGGGTGGGTGGTGAGCAGATGTTCACAGGTAAAGGGACGGCCGGAAAATGGGAAGCCTTCAAAAATGAGATTATGAGAGTCCAGGGAAGATACGTTCCTGTTAGGGTGAAGGGAAGGCTGGTAGGTATAGGGAATGCTGGACAATTGGAGAAATTGAGGATTTGGTTAAGAAAAAGAAGGAAGTATATCAGGTATAGACACTAGAGATTCAGTGAATCCTTAGAAGAGTATAAAGGCAGTAGGAGTATACTCAAGAGTGAAATCAGGAGGGCAAAAAGGTGACATGAGGTAGCTTTGGCAAATAGGGTTAAGGAGAATCTGAAGGGATTCTACAAATACATTAAGGACAAAAAGGTAATGAGGGAGAGAATAGGGCAACTTAAAGATCAGCAAGGCTGCCTATGTATTGAAGTGCAGGAGATGGGTGAGATACTAAATGAGTATTTTGCATTGGTGTTTACTGTGGAGAAGGACATGGAAGATAGAGAACGTGGAGAAATAAATAGCGACATCTTGAAATATGTCCACAGTACAGAGGAGGTGATGCTGGATGTCTTAAAATGTATAAAAATGGACAAATCCCTGGGACCTGATCAAGTGTACTCTAGAACTCTGTGGGAATCTCGGGAAGTGATTGCTGGGCCCCTTGCTGAAATATTTGTATCATCGATAGCCACAGGTGAGGAACCAGAAGACTGGAGGTTGGCTAACGTGATACCACTATTTCAGAAAGGTGGTGAAGAAAAGCCAGGGAACTATAGACTGGTAAGTCTGACATCAGTGGTGGACAAGTTGTTGGAGGGAACCTGAGGGACAGGATTTACATATAGTCAGAAAGGTAAGGGCTGATTAGGGATAGTCAACATGGCTTTGTGCATGAAAAATCATGTTTCACTAACTTGATTGAGTTTTTTGATGATGTAATGAAGAGGATTGATGAGGGCAGAGTGGTGGATGTGATCTTTATGGACTTCAGTAAGGTGTTCAACAAGGTTCCTCATGGTAGACTGGTTAGCAAGGTTAGATGATACAGAATAGAGGGACAACTAGCTATTTGGATACAGAACTGGCTCGAACGTAGGAGGCAGAGGGTGGCGGTGAAGGGCTGCTTTTCAAACTGGAGGCTGATGACCAGCAATGTGCAACAAGGATTGGTGCTAGGTCCACTGCTTTTCGTCATATATATAAATGATTTGGATGTGAACATTGGAAGTATGGTTGACTTTGTCATAGAAGACAGAGAGTAGTTGTGGAGGAGTATTTTTCTGACTGGAGGTCTGTGACCAGTGGTGTTCCACACGGATCAGTGCTGGGACCTCTGTTGTTTGTAATATAAATTAATGATTTGGATGAAATTTTAGGTGGTTGGATCAGTAAGTTTGCAGATGACACAAAAATTGGTGGAGTTGTGGATAATGAGGAAGGTTGTCAAAGCATACAACAGGATATAGATGAGTTGGAAATGAAGAAATGGAAGATGACGTTTAATCTGGACGATTGTGATGTGATACATTTTGGAGAGCAAATTCAAGAGGAAAGTATACAATAAGTGGCAGGACCCTTAGGAATATTGATATATAGAGGGATTTTGGGGTGCAAATCCATAGCTCCCTGAACACAAGTGGATATGGTGGGAAAGAAGGTGTCTGGCATACTTACCTTCATCAGTCAGGGCATTGAGTATAAAATTGTCAGCAAGTCACAGTGCAGCTGTATAAAATTTTAGCCTCACCACATCTGAAGTATTATATGCAGTTCTGATTGCTGCACTATAGGAAGGATATGGAGACTTTGGAAAAGGTGCAAAAGAAGTTTACCAGGATGTTGCCTGGATTGGAGTGTGTTAGCTACAAGGAGCGGTTGGACAAACTTGGATTATTTTTGCATTATTTTAGAGTGGATTATTTTAGAGTGTTGGAGGCTGAGGGGTGACCTGATAGAAGTATATAAAATTATGAATGGCATGGATAGGGTGGAAATGTTAAATACTAAGGAACATAGGTTTAAAGTGAGAGATGGAAAGCTTAAAGGATATGTCTGAGGTAAGTTTTTTTAATGCAAAGGATCGTAGGAATGTGCTACCAGGGGAGGTGGTAGAAGCAGGGACGATGGTAACATTTAAGAGGCATTTTGGCAGACACGTGAAGAGGCACAGAATAGAGGGATATGGACTATTGCAGGCAGATGGGATTAGTTTAGAATGGCAACATGATTGGTGGAGATATGATGGACTGAAGGGCCTGTTCCTGCGTTATATTTTTCGATGTTCTTGAATTATACTTCCTTCTGCCAGATAATACTAATCTGCCTTCACTCTTTGGAATACTTTTATAGGCACTGCTCCAGATTCCTCCAGGCAAAGAAGAGAAAGTAACTGTTAAACAAACTTTAATACCCCAAATAGAGGACATACTAACTGGTCAAAAATTAATAATTAATATACCTTTGAGGGAATAATTCTCTGCAGAGTCTTGTCCAGCTCTCAGCCCTTACCACATAAATAATAAACATAAAATGATATCCTCCCTGTCATAGGAATTCATTATTTACAACAGTTTTACACTGATTCAAAGAATTAATCAAAACATACCCTGAACTGCATTTACAATGGGAACCATTAATGAACTTGCTGTTCTTTTCTGTTTTGCTGATTGCGACTGCTGTACATCAAACTTTTCATGAACAATATGAGTTCCAAACTTCTTTGGCCCTGAATAAAAGACTGAATACTTTTGCTGAATGTCCAAACCAACTAGATGGAAAATATAAAACAAATGAAAATAGTGTCAACAGCCACAGCTGGGTATTAGATGAATTAGATGGAACATCTGGAAATCTCCCGACTCCCAATTCCTGTCTCAAAAATGAAAATCCAGTTCCATCTCCATTACATCCCTTTAACATCACCATACATTGCAAATATATCACTGTGGGCAACATATTTGGGTTCTGTTCTTATGGTTGACAATTCTGGAGGCATAAGTTCCTTTAGTAATGTTATTAGAGGTCTTAACGGGGTGAATACTGACTGGAATCCCTTGACTGGAAACTCTAGAACTAGGATTCAAAGGCTCAGGATAGACAACTTAGGATTGAGTTTAGGAGAAACTTCTTCAATTATGAATTATGAAGTTATGGAGTTCTCTACTTCAGAGAACTGTGAGGTTGTTCAGTCATTGAATATATTCGACTGAGACTGATAGATTTTGGACACGAAAAGAATGAAGAGATTGAGAGGTGGGTTAATGGAGTTGAAGTGGAAGATTAGCCACAATTTTATTAAAAGGCACAGGAGGCTTGAGGGGTCAAATGGTCTACTCCTGCTTTGATTTATTATGTTGTTATGAATCTATGAGTAATACGACAAATGTCCCAGTTTTGTAATTTTGTTTACAATAAGGTAGGATTCCTTGCACCTAGTTGAAAAAAAGTCAAAAGGTCTTTTCAGAGATAGTAGGAACTTCCGATGCTGGAGAATCTGAGATAAC
>NW_025977076.1:0-7132 GCF_021869965.1 Rhincodon typus | reverse complement strand
TTTCTGAAGAAGGGTCTAGGCCCAAAATGTCAGCTTTCCTGCTCCTATGATGCTGCTTGGCCTGCTGTGTTCATCCAGCTCTACACCTTGTTATCTCAGATTCTCCAGCATCTGCAGTTCCTACTATCTCTGATATAATCATGAGGCATGGGTTTAAGGTGAGGAGCAGAAAGTTTAGAAGGGATTTGAGGGGAAAAAAACACCCAGAGAGTTGTGGGTATCTGGAACTCACTGCCTAAAAGGGTGGTAAAGAAAGGAACCCTCAAGACATTTAAGAATTATTTAGATAACACGTTAAAGGCCATAGCATACAAGGCTACAGGCTGGAAAATGTGATTAGAATAGATGAATGTTTGATGACTGGTGTAGACATGAGGTGCCAAAGAGCCTCTTTGCATGCTGTAAAATCTCAACGACCAGCAGAAAATTCTTCCTGGATTCCATTGGCTCCAGTTTTGTTTAGGATCACAGGACTTCTCTTGTCACACATCTTGCCATGGTACATGCTGTTCAGACCCCAATAAGATTCTACCCATAGTTTTTGCAAAACATCTGAGGAGCAGCTTTAGTTGCAATGAACATTTAAATATTCTTTAATGAAGAAAGACTTGCATACCTTTAAACAGCCAATGATGAGCATTTAAAGTACAGTCACTGTTGCAATGTGACAAATTTAGCAGTCAAATTGTACTAAACAAGATCCCAAGAATAATTGTGAGATAATGATCTGGCACACTGTTTTAATGGTTAGTGGGGCATGCATATTTATGAACACATTGGAGACATCTTCTGCTCTTCTTTGATATAATGTAAGAAGATCTTTTGCATCTATCTCATACGGCAAATGGCACATCAAATCAACATTTCAGGGGGGCAGTGGCCTCGTGGTATTATTGCTGAACTGTTAACCCAGAGACCCAGATAACGTTCTGGGGACCCAGGTTTGAATCCCACCATGGCAGATGGTGGAATTTGAATTTAATACAGTATATGGAATTAAGAATCTAATGATGGCCATGAACCCATTGTCAATTGTTGGAAAAACCCATCTAGTTCACTAATGTCCTTTTAGGGAAGGAAACTGCCATCCTTACCTGGTCTGGCCTACATGTGACTTCACACCCACAACAACGTGGTTGACTCTAAACTGCCCTCTGGGCAACTAGGGATGGGCAATAAATGCTGATTAGCCAGTGATGCCCTCATCCTGTCAATGAATAAAAAAAAAATCATCTGGAAGACAGTACGGAACTGCTTTCATTTTGCACTGGATTATCAGCCCAGATACTGTGCTCAAGGCTCGAGAACATGGCCTGACCTCATAACTTTGTGACTTGATGTGAAAACGAGCTATCACTTAGCCATGGATAACATAGTTTTATTATAGAAACCAATTTATTTCAATAATAGGATGTAGAAATCAAAAATGTTCTTCCTCATTCAGTTGTGATGTGAGCCAGCTGATAATAATGAAATTATACACGTGATCATATTTCACATATCTTGTGATGTACAGCTATCTGGTATATTCAAGATGATTAAACTATAGTTAGAAGTCAAGCTTATCTTGGCAGATAATCAATTTAAATCATCTTATTCAGAAACACAGAAAATGATGAATGCAGAGTGAATGTGTTAGTACTTCAAAAAACAATCCTTGCTGGAGGGACTGCACCGTGACCTGGAATGATGATACCTATATTTTTTGGTGTTATGTCATATTTCAAGGTCATAAATGCAGAATCTATTAAAGGACTGTAACAGTGTAGAGAGCAAGTACCAGGAGTGCTTATTTTCCCTTGATACAAGAGAGGCATAGTTGGAAACATCTGCAGTGTCCCTCCCAATTTTAACAAATGATAATTGCCTGTCAACAGCATTGATGATTACACTCATGATCAAAGTGCAATTGACAGGAGAGGGTGGTATTTTGGTGGAGTTGTGGAGACTATCCAGATACTCCAGTATTGCTGACAGCGTCTGGGTTCAAAAGTCCTTCTGCATTTTCCAATAGATCCTATTTTTATCAGATTGGAAAAGAGAACAGAACATACTGCCTACATAAGAGAAAGCTGAACCCAACAAAATCATTTGAAGCTGTCACATTCCTCTTTGGCATTTTGAAATCACCATATCTACAAATTATGTCTTTGTGTACTGCAACGAAATTGATTTTTTAAAAAAATTCACTCATGGGACATGGGCATTGCTGGCTGGCCATCCCCAGTTGCCCTTGAGAAGATGGCGGTGAGCTGCCTTCTCGAACTGCTGCAGGTTGACCCACAATGCACTTTGGGAGGGAATTCCAGAGTTTTGACCCAGTGACACCGAAGGAACAGCAATATATTTCCAAGCCAGGCTTGTGAGTGACTGGGAGGGGAACTTACAGGTGGTGGTATTGCCACATATCTGCTGCCCTTGTCCTTCCAGATGGAAGTGGTTGTGGGTTTGGAAGGTACTAAGGATGTGAATTTCTGCAGCGCATCTTGTAGATAGTACGCACTGCTGCTACTGAGTATTGGTGGTGGAGAGAATGGGTGCTTTTGGATGTGTTGTAAATCGGGTGGGCTGCTTTGTCCTGGATGGTGTCAAGCTTCTTGAGTGTTGTTGGGGCTGCACACATCCAGGCAACCGGGGACTATTCTATCACAATCCTGACTTCTGTCTTGCAGATGATGGAGAGGCTTTGGAGAGTCAGGAGGTGAGTTACTCACTGCAGTATTTAATTTAGGAAGATATAATTGTGGTTAAAGTTATAATAATCTCCAGAAATCATCCATCTAAATTCTTACCTTAACAAGGCCTAATCTTTATTTTCCTGGTGATTCAAATTTGCTAACATTATTCAAACCAGTTTACTAAACAAATCTTTATGTGAAAGGGAAAGCAAGGTTAATGTTTCAGTTTGGACACTACCACCGTATTCAGATTCACAAAGGTTAAGATTTGTTTCAGCCAAAAGATGAAATTATAAATGTTGATTTACCTCTAAAGCACGGGACTGTCCTTCATTAAAAAGTACTTGTTTCCAAATACACAAACTAATGACCAAAATTGTTTTGAGATGCAACATCACTTCATATGAAATGATTGAGCAAAATAGAGAGCTGTTTAGTAAAGTTTTATTGTGCAGGGATCCTGAATATAATTTTTTAAAACAACTTTTCATGCAACTAAAGTACAGCATTTACAACATCAGAGGGTACTTGGCTTGTTGCTCTGTGCCCACTGAGCGAAGGACAGATTGGAAAAGTTGGGGTTGTTCGCCTTTGAGAAGATTTAATTGAAGTGATCAAAGACAAAAGGGGTCGAGACAGAGTAGATAGAGAGAAACTATTCCTGTTGCAGGAAGGTGACAAACAAGAAGACACTGATTTGCAAAGATTAGCAGAAGTACCAAGGACAAACTATTTTGTACAGTGTGTGGTTAGGATATGGAATTCACCACCTCAGGGTGTGGTATAGACAGATACAATTATTGCTTTCAAAAAGGAGTTGGATAATCAGCTGGAAAAGATTTACAGGGCTATTGGGCAAGTTGAACTGTTCTTGTTAAGAGACAGAGTTAGAACAATAGGTCAAACAATCTCTTCCTGTGCTATGATATTAAATGACAATCCTAACTTGCAACCAAATCACTGGAGAAATCCTGGAACTCTCTTCAAAACAGCACTGTGCAAGTGCCGAAACTTCAAATAATGCAACAGTTCAAGAAAGAAGCTCATCACCACTATCTTAAGGGAAATTAGAAGAGTACAATAAATGCTGGCCTAGCCAGCAATGCCCACAGCCTGTGAAAGAATAAACAGAATATGATTCTATAGGCAGAACTTTGAGTCTTTACAATGCTGTAACTGGAGGTGGGCAATTTCTAAAAGTACTACGATCAGCCATTATACTGGCTCTCCAGAGCTGAAATGGTGAGTGTGGCAGGTGGAGGAACAGTGGTGATAGGTAGCCATTTGAAGTAATCAGTGAAGGATCAAGCAGGCTGTGATTTTTCAGATTGCCAACAGACAGTGGAAAGTAGTTTTTTGACCTACTGGTGGCAGACCAGTAGTTGATGCACCCATATGCCAGGGGGGCTTAGCAACCCTTCATGACTTGCCTGGATTCGACAGCAGCTGCAGATTGCACTGTGGAGCTGCTATTTCCACCTCTCCCACAATGGTGGTGACCTGGCTACCAAAGATTCTTCCATTTAAAATTTTAAAAAGTTTGGGAGATGCCACCTCCTCTTTAGGACGGTCTCTTTATTACCTACCTGCGTTACAGCATCATGTGCTGTGTTCAATTGGAAAGCCTGCTGCCTTCCAGCAGTGACAGCCCATCCTATAATCAATAATTGGCCAATTATTGGGGAAAATCACAAGAGGGTGATTGCTTCCCACAAGGCCTGAACTTTTGATCTCCATGTCTGACTGGGTTTCAGATTCTGTAGGAAATATCTGTCTCTGATCGGAATTGAGAGATGATGCTGGGAAAGAATGGAAAGTAGGGACTATTTCCTCTGCAAAAGACAAAGAGGATACTGAATTGTGGAGAACCTAAAATTATGGAAGTGTTTCTATGAGTCTGGAGATACTGATTCCACTTATGGTTGAGTCCAGAACAGACAGGCATAAATACAAGATTGGTACTAACATGCCAAATAAAGAATTTGAGACAAATATCTTTACACAGAGGGTGATAGTAATGTGGAATTCATTCCTACATGGACTGGTTTTACCAGATATTATTGACATATTTGAGGTGAAGCCAAATGATTGCCTGCAGAACAGGGAACACAGAAGCACTGCCATGAGTTAAAAAAAATCTTGTTTTTAGTTCTCTCATTAGTTTTGCCTTTTCCTATCTCTATGATTCCCAATTTCTCAGTTCTGAATTATTTCTACAATCTTCCTATTCTACCACTTACAAAGCCCCAAAATGTTTCGCTCTTCCTTCAAGGTATACCTTTAGTCCAAATATCCAGAATTCTCTCCCCAAATCTTCCACTTATCTCTCCCTCTTTCGGAAGCTCCTCAAAATTGACTACTGTGATCAAGTTTTTGGTCTAACGTCTTGATATATCCTCATATGGCTCAGTGTCAAATCTTATTTGCAGTTGTTCCTGTGAAGTGCATCAGACTGTTTTAGCTTATTGAAGGTACTATAAAAATGCAAATCGTTGACAGTGCTGAGGCAGGATGAGACAAGTAATCAGAGTGTGAGGCAACTGTACGAATTTAGGATCAGAGAAATAGGAGAACAGGATAGGTTGTTTAGTCCTTCAATCTTGATCTGCCAATCGTCAATGAGTTTATGCCTGATCTGTGACCTAACTCCATAACCTTTCATACCTGTCGTTATAAAATACCTGTTAGAATCAGATTAAAATTACTAATAATTTTATCATCAATTGACTTTTATAGGAGAGAGCTTCAAAATCTTACTTTCTTTGTAAGTGGAAATGTTTCATAATTTGTGTATTCTTGACTTACAATTTAGCAATTGGTGATTCTATGCTGTATTGCTTTGAAGCAATATATCCTTCCAATGATCTAGTCACCAGAACTGCTCATAGTACTCCAGGTGCTGGCCAATGAAGGCTCTGTTGGGCACCTTGTGTTCTTGTCCTCTTGTTTTGTAAATGTCATCATTTGATTAAGTCTTTTGATTATTTTTTGACCTCTGACTATGTGAACTACTGGTAATGATTTGCTGAGGTAGTCTGGTTGATTGGTTTTGCTCACGGCAACAGTAATGTTTGTCCTAATAATCCACCAAAAAGTTCATATTTGTAAAAAAATTGATTATGAGTCAAAATAAAGGTGTGTTTTATTAAAGAAGAAATCATTCAATGACTTATGATGAGGAAGTGACAACCCATAATTTGCAAATGTCAAAAAGTTGCTCACAGAACATAGAACATTACAGCGCAGTACAGGCCCTTCGGCCCTCGATGTTGCGCCGACCTGTGAAACCAATCTGAAGCCCATCTAACCTACACTATTCCATTATCATCCATATGTTTATCCAATGACCATTTAAATGCCCTTAAAGTTGGCGAGTCTACTACTTTTGCAGGCAGGGCATTCCACGCCCTTACTACTCTCTGAGTAAAGAACCTATCTCTGACGTCAGTCCTATATCCATCACCCCTCAATTTAAAGCTATGTCCCCTCGTGCTAGCCATCACCATCCGAGGAAAAAGGCTCCCACTGTCCACCCTATCTAATCCTCTGATCATCCTGTATGTCTCTATTAAGTCACCTCTTAACCTTCTTCTCTCTAACGAAAACAGCCTCAAGTCCCTCAGCCTTTCCTCATAAGACCTTCCCTCCATACCAGGCAACATCCTGGTAAATCTCCTCTGCACCCTTTCCAATGCTTCCACATCCTTCCTATAATGCGGTGACCAGAACTGTACGCAATACTCCAAGTGCGGCCTATGACCTCATGCCTCCGAAACTCAATCCCTCTACCAATAAAACCTAACACACCGTACGCCTTCTTAACAACGCTATAAACCTGGGTGGCAACTTACAGTGATCTATGCACATGGACACCGAGATCTCTCTGCTCATCCACACTACCAAGAATCTTACCATTAGCCCGGTACTCTGTATTCCTGTTACTCCTTCCAAAGTGAATCACCTCACACTTTTCCACATTAAACTCCATTTGCCACCTCTCAGCCCAGCTCTGCAGCTTATCTATGTCCCTCTGTAACCTGCAACATCCTTCCGCACTATCTACAACTCCACTGACTTTGGTGTCATCCGCAAATTTACTAACCCATCCTTCTACGCCCTCATCCAGGTCATTTATAAAAATGACAAACAGCAGTGGCCCCAAAACAGATCCTTGAGGTACACCACTAGTAACTGAACTCCAGGATGAACATTTCCCATCAACCACCACCCTCTGTCTTCTTACAGGTTAGCCAATTTCTGATCCAAACCGCTAAATCACCCTCAATCCCATGCCTCCATATTTTCTGCAATAGCCTACCATGGGGAACCTTATCAAACGCTTTACTGAAATCCACATACACCACATCAACCGCTTTACCCTCATCCACCTGTTTGGTCACCTTCTCGAAGAACTCAATAAGGTTTGTGAGGCACGACCTACCCTTCACAAAACC
>NW_025977075.1:0-7133 GCF_021869965.1 Rhincodon typus | reverse complement strand
TCTCCTCTATCCATCTTCTATCCGCCTCCCCCTCTCTCCCTATTTATTTCAGAACCCCCTTCCCCTCCCCCATTTCTGATGAAGGGTCTAGGCCCGAAACGTCAGCCTTTCTGCTCCTCTGATGCTGCTTGGCCTGCTGTGTTCATCTAGCTCTGCACCTTGTTGTCTCAAAGCTTAAATCGAACTTTGTTTAACTTTAATTTAGCTGTGCAATGAATTTCATGTTGCTATTCTGAAATCTTCTTGGCAACAGTTAAAAGGCAAATTGACAAATCATGTCAATCAAAGATCAGGCAACAGTTTATAGGCCTGATTCACTTAATATCTCTCCCTATGACCATGGATCTCTAATTTGATTATGCTTTAAACATTATGCTTTAAAAACAGGCACTGACCCATGAAAATTTTGCATTGACAGCATTTCAGTTGAATTTGAACAAGTACGCTGGAGGTTTCAGTCCTGTGCTTGAAGTGATATTTTTTTCCTGCATTAATTTAAGTTAATTGCTAATACTGCTCCAGTTAATGCTAAAATAAAACCTATCTGCCCTTTGAAAGCAGCAATTCTTCTGGATCAGCTTTAATATAGTCAGCTGCAGTATATGTTTCTCTTCCCTCTCTCAGTCTCCTACAACGTCTCTTCATTAGACATTTTAAAGGAAGATTGTCCAGTTGTTTGGTACTCCTCCCTATTCCAGAAGTTGGGACAAAGCACTTCTGAGCAGTATCCGAGGCACTCTACAGCTAATATTTCATCAGTAAGACTGTTGTAATTTGGGGTTGTGTTCAGGTGATCCATGACCTCCACAGTTGTTACAGAAAATATTGACGTTTTATCATGAACTTGGATAAAAATGTGTAATGTGGAACTTTAGTTTAAATCTAGCTGGTTTAACTTAATCAAATTGCAAACTGCAGAACAGGACAGACATTATTCATGCAGCCAGGCCTTGGTTGATCAACTTCCCATCGAAACCAGACAGGCCTGGACCTGCCTGCACTTTGTTTCAGAACAAACTGTTGTTTCCACCTCCAGTGAACCTGCTTTGTTAGAAGAATATTACGCAGACTTGGTGGCATGCAGCTCAGTAGGAGCCATAGGCAAAGTGTAACAAGGGCGGCACTTGGCAACTAAAGGTTCAAAACCATGTTCTGTGACCTCCAAATATGAAAAGTAGCCACCACATTGTATCTTCCTGCCCATGCTAAATGCTAGAATTAGACACAGGCCACAGAATCTTCAAGAAGGGTGCAAAGAGGGAAATAAAAGAGGGGAAACCTGTAACCCCAACTCTCCCTCTGCTTCTTACATCTTCTTAAACAGTGTCTCCAAAGAGCACCTATGACTGGCAGCCAAGCTGCCCAGTATCTTTGGCTCCTTGTACCTTGTGTTATCATCAGACTGACCAGACTCAGAAAGACCATATGGTGAGACAACCTGAAAACCAGAACCAGTTCTAGACAACAGGGCAAGCACAATCGATGACTGCAGATCCTGAAAAATCAGCCAACCCTCAAATACTGAGGAACAGCCTGTTCCACCATTATTGAATGGGTATTACTAGTCCTTTCAGACAAACATGTCAAATACAGTGATAGGCACCAGTGGGAAGTGCGTGTCAGAAGTAAAAAGCTAGCATAGATTTGAAACTGTTTACTTAGAAATTTAAGACAATCTACGGACGAGGCTTGTAAAGAGCTTGATAGAGTTTAATTGATGCAGAGTCTGATAAATACTGTTTTTCTTTGATAAAAATGTTCAATAATGTTTGTTGGACCTTCCAATGACTCTTGTTCCCTTTGTCTATCATACCATGTTACACACCTGAGTTAAATAAGGTTACTGCAAACTGGTTTTAGGTTAGTCTGCTCGTTAGTTAGTTCGTTTACCCACTTTTCGCTTTACAACAGGCTGAGTCAAAGCATGTGAAAACTGGAGAAAAAGGGATGGAAAATATGGGTAAGACAAAATAAGGGATGTTTCAGCTTGTTCCAAGGCCATCTGAAGCTCCTATTTTATTCTAAGCCACATATGTGGGAACCTTAAAGACACAAACAATGTCATCAACTGCGGCTTGGAGGAAACTGAAGGCCGAATTTTAAGTTGAGTGGCATGTGTTGACACAGGTGAACATTGTGTTGGAGGTTGCTAAGGTTCCAACTTCTTTGGAAAAAGTTTAATACATTGATACAAGTAGTTTCCCAAGCCTTCCATTCTGACTTGGAATTCCAGAATCAATTGTTTATCTCTCAACACACATGTTCCAGCATCTCAAATGATTTAGTAGTTTACATTTTCCACCACAAAAGTATGACCCTCACTTTATAACACCATTTGGTGAGGTCTGCCCCATCTCCTGCCACTGATGGAGTCAGGAATTGAAAGGGCTCTTAAATATTTCAGCATTCAGGTGATTCTTATCAACCAGACAAAAGATCCATAAAATGGGATGGGAGACTCTGAAATAAGAGGCTATATAAGGACAGGGAGGACACTTTGCAAATGGGGAGTCAGAAATCAGAAGGGTCTATAAAAATAGGGGTCACTATATGTGGAATGTCTTTAACATGCATCATGAATTTAGCATGTCTGTAACATGGGCTAGGGCACCTTATTGCGCAATATAAAATGGGAATTTTGCAATCAGGGTTTATAAAATTGGGCACCTTAAAATTGAGTATGTTCTGAAACAGGGCTTTCTCTGAAAATGGCATGATTGTATTTGCGTAGGGCATAGGGGTGTAGTATTCTTGAAAAAATGAGGAACGTCCTTGATGTCCTTTAGAGAAGAATATCTGCCATCTTATTCCAGTCTGAATTTTATATGCCTCCAGTATCTCGGTAATATAGTTTACTTTTAATTGCCCTCTGAAATGGCTGAGCTAGTCAATCAGTTCAAGGGCATTTAGAGGTAAGCAACAAATGTTTGGCCCTGCCAGTGATGCTCAAATCTCATGAAAGAATAAAGAGAAAAAGCTTCTAAAATTAGGAGCTCTAAGCATTAAGGCATTCGTAAACTGAAGTCTCTGAAATGTGAAGGACAACGAAATCGGTATTTTCTGGTTTCTCCTCTTCAGTTGCTTATGAGTAGCTTCATGGTTCTTGGAACTTACCTTACGGACATGATATCACAGACAAACATACTCAAATGCAGAACAATACAATAAGATTTAGGCATCAATGTCACATAATTGCATGTCACATGATCAGGTATCATGTCATCAAGTACCACAATGTTAGGTAACAAAGCTCTGGCAATGTCTCCAAACAGATCTGTCAACCCTAGTGTCAATTAAATGTTTGCAGAAGTTTTCTTTCCTCCTCCGCACTAGAATGAATAATAAAAGAATACAGAAGCAGATTTCATTCCCAGGTTTCAATTAAGTTATGTGTCCTGTTCCTTTTCCTTCCAGCAGGCTACACATAGTTGCCAGGGCAGGTAACTAGTACTGCAGCAGGCGGGGCTTAGTAAAATCCAGAGAGCCACAGCTACACAAGATTCTGCAACCTGAGGGTCGTCAGCACTGATTTGTTGAGCTGTAGGTCAAATTGCAAACTTGCGAATTGCAAATGAAAAGGACAGTTACGATATGCACCAGAATATTATGAACTTGGCAGTTAATACTTTAAAAGAACTGGCTATTAAAATTATCACTGCAAATCATGTGACCTGTCCTATTTGATCTATAGACAGTACGAAGTCTCAATAAATATCTAATTTAAAAAGGCCATTTACCGTCCTCTGGGGAATTCACATGTATTTCTTTGTTTCAGTACAGGTAAACACAAAGGAACTGTAGCATCTCCAGGCTGCTGTCTCCAGAGCTCATTCTGAACAAAGGGGACATCAAAACTTGGGAGGTGGCAGGTATGAGTGAATCTATACCAACAACTATCCTTTGTACTCTAACGTTTTTTCTTCCCTATCCAAACCAGACTAGTGAATATTAAAGATGATATATCACAGCACAGGATGTTGGAGTCAAGGTAAATATCACCATTCATTTGAAAAAGGACATTGAGATTGCAGAAATGGCAAAACAGCTTTGTTTACTTGATCTGTTTAAGTGAAAAGCTGGAAACTTTGCGGTGAGTTCCACTAGAAAACCATTGAATCAATAATTTTTAAAAAAATGTGTTGATGGGATGCAGGAAACACTTGCTAGGCCAATATTTATTGTTAATCTCAATTTTCTTTTCAGAAACTGGTGATGAGCCAACTGCTTGAATATTGTAGACCATAAGATGTAGGTACACAAACTTAGGAAAGAAGTTCCAGGACTTTAATCAATGATAGCGAATGAATGGTGGTGTAGTTCCAAGTCAGAATACTTTGTGCCTTAAGTGGAATTTGCAGGTAGTGGTCTTCCTATGCTTCTGCTTTCACTCTCACTTCACTGACCTTTCCTTCTATATGATATTAGTTGTAGGTTTGGAAGGTGCTGTGCAAGGAGCTGATGTAAGTTGCTACGGTGCATCTTGTAGATGGCACACCCTGTTGCCAGTGTATGTCTGTGCTGGAAGGAGTGAATGTTGAAGGTGGAGATTTGGGTTCCATTCAAGTGGGTTTCTTTGTCCTGGACAATGTTAAGCTTTTTAAGTGTTGGAGCCACACCTATCCAGTCAATTAGAGAGTATTCCATCATATTCCTGACTTTTGCCTTACGTGGAATAGTGGGTCAGTTTTATGGAATCAGGTGATGAGTTACTCACTAAAGAATTCCTAGCCTCTGAATGCTCTCACAACCAGTGCATTTATATGGCTAGTCCAATTCAACTTCTGGTCAATGGTAACCCTAAGAATGTTGGTAGTAGATTGAATAGTAGTGATGCCATTGAATGTCATGGGGAGATGTTTAGATTCTCTTTGTTGGAAATGGCCATTACCTGGCTTTTTAGGCTCAAACATTACTTGCCACTTATCAGCCCAAACTTGTTCAGGTTCAGCAACACTTATAGATGGGCTAGTTCGTATTTGAGTTATTGTGGAAGGCGCTAACATTTGAGTAAACATCGCTGGAGATTCTCATTTCAGTCCTAAAGATTGCTGAAGCAGCTGAAGATGTTTGGGTTCAGGATACTATTCTGATAAACTCCGACAGTCAGAAATCTAAAACACATCCTATTTGCAAGTCAGCAAACCCATGGAAATTAACAGCAATACTTTACAATCAACAGGTCTTGCCTAACCTTTTCCAATTGCAAGTTCACTTACGGACTAAGCTCTTCGAAATTTGAAGAAAATAAACCTCACAACTTCACTTGGAAAATGTCCACTTCAGCCTTAAAGCATCCAAAACATCCATGAAACTGTTGACCTACCATGTGGGAGACCAGACTCTAAATCAGAGACTGAGATAATCAAAAGCTATAAAGGTACATTACCTCCACCTACATCTAGTGTGTGAAACTCAGTGAATAAGCGAGTCATTATGTTTAAATTTGGTCTATATTTATGAGAATAAATAGCCTTCTTTATCTTAAACTCACCAATGCTTGCAGCTGAAAAATGTTTAATTGAAATAAAGATTCAAAGGTATAAGAAAGACACGACGACGTAAGAAAGTACGCATCTCCTTCGTACAACAAGCACTGACCATAGGAAATAAGATTGTACATATTCTGTCTGTTATAGTCATCTGAAAATTTTGATCCAGGAGCTAACCACACCCCCCAGAAGGAGTAATATTTTAGATATGGTCAATGTTCGAGCTCAGGAGGAATACAAGACAGGTATGTTTTGGTCCCCAGGTGTCAAAGATGGAAGAACTTGAACCTTTGTCATTGTCCAACAGGTAGCAGGTACTTACTGCCTGTATGGATTCCCAATCAGGGAAGTTAGGCAATTTGACTATGGCAATGCAGTACAGGAAACCATTCAGGTAGAGCACTTAAAGAAATGTCATGGTGGTGGGTGAGAAATAGTAAATGGGCTAGATTCTGTTCTTTGCAGCCATGACTATGAATTCCAAAGACAGTGTTGCCTGCCCAGTACCAAGAGAGGGTGATTTATAAATCTGAAGCCATAGTAAGTCTTAAATCAGGGTAGTAATGAGATAAAGAAAAGTCGCATGTGACAGGAAAAGGATGGAGATCGGTGAATAAGTCAAATCGTGTAAAATAATAAGCAGTTAAAGTTAAAGGCATTTTATCTCAATGCAAGGAATTTTTTTTTTTAGCAAGGTAAAGATATTAACAATACCAATAGAGATAAATGGGTTTGATTTAAAAGTCATTACAGAGATATGGTTGCATGGTGACCATGACTGAGAATGAAATATTCCAGGGAACTTGACATTTTGAAAAAGCAGGCAAAATAGAAAACTGGCAACCTTGATAATAAAGGAGGAGATAAAAATAGTAGAGAAGAAGGAGCTTGATTCAGAACACCGGGAACTAGTATTAGTTTGATGACAAAATGCAGCAACTGGAAGGAGTATCTGATTTACAGTTTATCTCATGAAGCTGAAATAACAAAATTCTATCCTCTCTTCCAGCTTTCATTCAGGCCAGTGGTGTCATTTGCATATATTATTGACTTTACTCAATTCTTCAGAAAAAAAAAAGTATAATTTACTTCCATTTTTTAAAGTTTTCCCACCCTCTTGAAAGTGTAATGATTTGCTGAGGTTCTGTTCTATGGGCATCAGTCTCTGTGGGTGGAAACGTGTAGGTGTCTGAGCAGTGTGGACTATGAGAAAATTTGTGGCAGAATTGACAGGAAGTCCAGTGAGGCCCATCTGAATGTTGGGAACACCTTGCTTTCTTTTATGCTCTTGACCAGTGGCGTGGTGAGATACTATTGTGGCAGCAGTGAGTTGCCAATTAAGGGGGATAATTGCTTGTTAAAACCCCTGGTAAATGGCAAAATCATCTCATTAATATTCAGCTTCCAATCCGAACAAGCTATTCGTGGAGAAATCCCGACATGGAAATAGGAGCTGCTACTCAGAGACTTCAGCTCACTGCTGGCTGTGAGGATCCATCATCCACTTAGGACAAAACAACATCTCAGGGCACACTCTGAGATAGTAAGAAATACCGATGCTGGAGTCTGAGATAACAAGGTGTGGAGCTGGAGGAACACAGCAGACCAGGCAGCATCAGAGGAGCAGGAAAGCTGACGTTTCTG
>NW_025977074.1:0-7133 GCF_021869965.1 Rhincodon typus | reverse complement strand
CCCTCCCTATCTCTGTCACCTCCTCCAGCCCCTACACCCCCTCCCTATCTCTGTCACCTCCTCCAACCCGTACACCCCCTCCCTATCTATCATGTCTGCTGAGATCCCTGTCCTCAGATTGTTTGATGAAAACAGTGTTGAGGAAACTTTACTGTCAGGTTAAAAAAAGTAGAGAGAGTATTATTTCTGTTTTACTTTCAGTTAAAAAGATTAGAAAAACATTTTACTTTAAGAGTAGAGACTGTGCTGTCCCTGTCACCCAAGGAGGGGTAGGGGATGAGATCCTTCTTGCTGTTCCCTCTAACTCTGTTAGGGCTGGCCACATCCCATGAATCTGAGATGGAGAGGCATCTGGTGATTTATAGCTAGATCAGGACATTGGCGTCACTCCCGAGCAGGGGTTTAGGCCCGGTCCCCAAGCCTTAGGCCTATCTTGCTCGCCATCTGTGCTATCGACAGAGGGATGTGGACGGTTAACTTCATGTCTGACGGTGCGCAGAGTTAAAGGCCCTTTCCAGTCAGACCTAGCCCTCAGAGGGTTTAGTTTTCTGCGATGCGTTTAGATTTGGCAGTGGGGTTCCAGGCCTGACCAAAGTGGGCCTCAGTTCGCCGAGGGGAAGGAAAGGGAGACATACTGAATTTGGCAGAAATTCGACATGTATTCTGAATCTATAAACAATGGAGAGAAATGATCCTCAAATGCAGGAGCAGAAAATCTGCTCCGAGTCTGTTGTTGTCCCAGAGAATGTTGTTTATTTTTAGATTCGGACTCAGAGGCCACAGAACGGCCAATGTCGATGATTGCCACTTTTCTCGTTGACCCTCAGAGACCGGGGAAGTTATTGGATTTTGAATCCTACCCACCCCAACCCCACAGCCTCATTCGGACACATGCTCTAGCAAATGCCTGAGGCAGTCACACCCAAAATGTACACAGCAGGCAAGGAGTTGCATTGCTGTAGTGCCATTTGCCTCTGGCTGACCCAGAGCCTGGTGTACACACCAGGCGAGGAAGTGTTTTCAGGAGCCCCGTGGCTACTTTCTAAAGTGGGGACCACAGCTGCCATCTTGCGCACAGCAAGATCCCACTTTCAGCGATGGGGCTTCGAGGCCCTACCTCGAGTTTCTTTTCTTTACTGTCCACGTTGTCGGTTGATGACACTGAGCACAACGACCTCATTCGCTTCTCGTAGTGGCAACTTTGGGATCTTTATATGGTCACCTCATAGGTAGCCCAGCTTAATGCCCCATCTGCAAGATGGCATTTCCGACAGTGCCTGCTCCCCCAGCGCTGACCCTCTGACAGTGCCCGCTCCCCCAGCGCTGACCCTCCGACAGTGCCCACTTCCCCAGCGCTGACCTGCTGACAGTGCGCCGCTCCCTCAGCACTGACCCTCCAACATTCCCCACTCCCTCAGCGCTGACCCTCTGACTGTGCTCACTCCCTCAGCACTGACCCTCCGACAGTGCAGTGCTCCCTCAGCGCTGACCCTCCGACAGTGCCCGCTCCCTCAGTGCTGACCCTCCGACAGTGCCCGCTCCCTCAGCGCTGACCCTCCGACAATGCCCGCTCCCTCAGCGCTGACCCTCCGAAGTGCGGCGCTCCATCAGTGCTGACCCTCTGACAGTGCAGCGATGCCTCAGCACTGACTCTCTGACAGTGCTCACTCTCTCAACGCTGACCCTCTGACCGTGCCCGCTCCCTCAGCGCTGACCCTCTGACCGTGCCCGCTCCCTGAGCGCTGACCCTCCGACCGTGCAGTGCTCCCTCGGCACTGACAGTCAGTGTCCCTCTATGCTCTTGCCTCGCCCTCCAGTGCCTTCCCTGGCCTAAAGTCCACCGGGTTAATCAAACAATCCCCTCTCTGATGTCTCCGAGCTGCACTTACAGTGGAGTTGATGAAAGGAGTTTGATTAACCCAGGCCTCTCTCTCCTCTGGCAGTGAGCTGAACCATTGAGCTGGGAGATTAATGTTCCTTTTGTCATGTTGTTAGGCAGTTAAGTGTCTAAGTTACAATTAATTAGCAGCCCAGACAAAAAGGTTCCTCTGCAAAGTATCTTGTCAAGCTTTGCGTTGTGTTAGCAACGCCCTGCTCTGTAAAATCCAACTTCCCAGGCAACGTGATCTTTTAGAGTACATCCATTAGTATCTCTGCAAACATCTCCCTTCCCTCAGTGCGTAGCTATCTCTCCCTCCCTCTTGCAATCGCACTCCCCATATCTCTCATTTTCTCTCTCTCACTCCCTCTCTCTCTCTCCCCTCTCTCTCTCATTTGCTCTCTCACTCGATCCCTCACTCTCCCATCCCCAACAGCCTCCTGAACTAAATATCTAGCTTGGGCCTTTTCAGTAAGCAGTTAAGAGCTGACCTTATCGCTGCGTGGGGTCCGGAGTCACATGTAGGCTCATGGTGTCTGGTTTGTCAGAATGAACAGTGTGACCCTGGCACTGCCAAATTGTCATTAAAAAAATTCCATCTGGTTACATTCGAGTTCACTAATGCCCTTTACAGAGGGAACTTTGCCTTTCTTACAAGTGACTCCAGTCCCGCTCGTGGCTGCATCTCTGGCACGGTTATCCGAACCACTCACAGTGAAGCAGTTCGAGATGTTGACACTGTGCCACCATCATTTTCTGAGGGGCAGTCAGGGATGGCCAATGTCTGCGTAGCCTTTCCAGTGCTAACCATCTGCTAAAAATGGCAGGGATGAGGGAGCGGGCACTGTCAGAGGGTCAGCGCTGAGGGAGCGGGCACTGTCGGAGGGTCAGTGCTGAAGGAGCGGGCACTGTCGGAGGGTCAGTGCTGAAGGAGCGGGCACTGTCGGAGGGTCAGTGCTGAGGGAGCGGGCACTGTCGGAGGGTCAGTGCTGAGGGAGCGGGCACTGTCGGAGGGTCAGCGCTGAGGGAGCGGGCACTGTCGGAGGGTCAGTGCTGAGGGAGTGGGCACTGTCGGAGGGTCAGCGCTGAGGGAGCGGGCACTGTCAGAGGGTCAGTGCTGAGGGACAGCCACACGGTCAGAGGATCAGTGCTGAGGGAGCATTGCACTGTTGGAGGGTCAGTGCTAAGGCAGCGCCGCACTGTCAAGGATCAGTGCTGAGGGAGGGGGAACTGTCGGAGGGTCAGCGCTGAGGGAGTGGGTGCTGTCGGAGGGTCAGTGCTGAGGGAGAGCCACACGGTCAGAGGATCAGTGCTGAGGGAGTGGGAACTGTCGGAGGGTCAGCGCTGAGGGAGTGACACACTGTTGGGGGGTCTGAGCTGAGGGAGTGGGAACTGTCAGAGGGTCAGTGCTGAGGGAGTGGGCACTATCAGACAGTTAGTGCTGGGAGTGTCGGTAAGGTGTAGGTGCACCCACAGTGCCCGTAGGGAGGGAATTTTGGGATTTTGACCCAGCGCCCTGAAGGGATGGCGATATATTTCCCAGTCAGGATGGCGCGTGGCTTGGAGGGGAACTTGCAGGGGGTGGTGTTCCCATGTATCTACTGCCCTTGTCCTTCTAGACGGAAGTGGTCGTGGGTTTGAAAGTTGCTGCCTGAGGATCTGTATTCCAAAGTGTTTCACTGGGTGTGTCCTGAGGCAATGAGAATCTCCATACGGAGATTCAGCTATTGTTATGGTGGACACCTGCATTGACGTGACTTCCTAATTCCTTTCAAGGCTTTCCTGGACGTCTGTGTTTGTTGGATTCCACCTCTTGACCATCCTTCAGTGCTCGTACACACACAGGAAGGTGAGTCACTGTTGCCGTATCTCCTGACTGCCGTCCTTAGCGAGGGACTCTCCTACCCACTCTCTCCCAAAACTGAAGTCAAAAACAATGAATGCTGCACTGGCAACTGGAAACCAGGGAGGAAGGGCTTGACACGATTGTAGTTGAGGGGGAGAGGGAGCGAGGGAGCAAGGGGGCGAGGGAGTGAGGGGACGGGGGAGTGAGGGCGCGAGGGAGAGGGTGTGAGTGGGAGCGAGAGGAGAGGGAGTGAGGGGGAAGAGGGAGCGAGGGGAGAGGGAGCGAGGGGGAAGAGGGAGAGGGAGCGAGGGGGAAGAGGGACAGGGAGCAAGGGAGAGAGAGAGGGAGGGGGAGTGAAGGAGAGAGGGAGAGGGAGCAAGGGAATGAGGGGAGAGGGGGAGGGAGTAAGGGGGAGAGTGTGAGAGGGAGAGAGAGAGTGAGAGAGAGAGAGAGAGAGTGAGTGATGGTCCTATTATTGAAGGATGTAATGCCCAATGGAGTTGCAATCTGGAACCCCAGGCTCAAATTCTGGGGGCCTGTTTTCTAATCCCACCATGGCAGGTGGTCGCATTTGAATTCAGTCAAAAATCAGGAATAAAAAACTGGTCTAAGGGAGACTTGGGACCTGAAATAACTGCAGAGAGGCCAATAGCTCATCACCAAGTCAATCCTTTTTTACACGTGGAGAGTCCTTGGCACTGATCCAGCTCCCTCAGAGCCAGCTGTCAAAGCGAACAGGATGTCTGACTCTCCTGTTTATGTGTCAGCCAGGGCTCCCTGACTGGGCCAGACTAACAGCCCCAGTCAGGGATCTCAGATTCTATGGATCCACCCGGCTGATTCTGTTACAATCACCTACTGTACCCACCATCAATTATTGTAAAAACTATGTGGTTTAGTCGTGTCCCTGTCAGGGGAGGAAAGAAATGTGGCCACCCCCAAGGTCTTTTTCTGTGCTGTGCACCTCTATGACTCTGTCTGCTGTCCTTACCCAGTCTACACGTGACTCCAGACCCCACAGCAATGGGGCTGATTTTTAACCATCCTCCGAAATAGCCACAGCAAGTCACTCAGGTCAAGGTGCAATTAGGGACCAAGGCAACAAATGCTGGTCTTGCCAGCGACACCCACAACTCACACAGGAATTTTTTTGATAAATGTAAACTTAAATTTGGCAGGGGTGGAAATATAGTCTTTAATTTTCAGATCGCTGAAGGTTATTTCTTTTTATCAAGGGTCAGAAAATTGTTTTTGAACAGTGAGCTGAAACATCGTTTCCAAGAAGGCGTGTGAACGAAGCTAAGTGACTAGATAAGTTACCTAGGCATTCAACAGTGTCATAGTCCTAGAGTCATACAGTATGGGAACAGACCCTTCAGTCCAACCAGTCCATGCCGACCATAACCCCAAACTAAACTTGGTGACAGCATTTTAGCTGTCATTCTAGGTGACGACCTCTGCAGTGAGTCAGCCAATTGAAGGTCTATCACCATGAGGCGGTAGTTATGACCTTCCCTTCAGATGCACAAGACCCCAGGGGCAGTAAAAATGTGAATTTTTTGTGAAATTTGGCAGACACACCCTGTGTTTGCAACCAATTCAACACTCCCTATGTCCTTACTCTCCTCCTACACCTCCCTCATTCACGCTAGCCCCGGCAGCCAGTGCCCTAAGGCATTCTCTATGGATGGGCCTCAAAAGTTTGGGTTGCTCGACTGTGAAGTCCAATGTCTGTGGGGAAGTGGGAGGGGTGTGCAGGGGAATTGGTGAGATTGGGATGGTCAATGGATCACAGTTGGGATCGAGAAGCTTTCCCATTCCCCCAGGCGGCTGATACCAGTGAAAGCCAGTACAGTGAGTTTCAGCAGGCTGTTTGACCACGGGAGGCATCGTGCGTAAAATTATTTAAGGATAAATTTACTACAGGAAAAGTTGCAGCCATGACATTGAGACTGAATGAACTGAAAGAAAGCTAGGAGCTGAAAGTTGTGGGGGAAGGGACAAAGGTGAAATTAACAGGATACATACCTTTCATTTACATACCACCCGAAGCATCATAAAGCGTCTGAAAATCCTTCACCAGGACATAAATCAGACTAAATGTCACCAAGCTGCAAAAGGAGACATTGCTAACATTAGTCAAAGATATCACTGTTAAGGATGTTGTACAGGAGGACAGAGCAAGACAGGGAGACAGAGAGAGAATCAGAGAGAGAGAGAGAGAGAGGGAGAGAAAGATTTAGGGGGAGAATTCTTGAGATCAGGCAGCTAATGGTATCCAGAATAATGGAAACTGTGGGCTGCTTGAGAGGCCAGATTGGAGGAACATAGCGAGCTTGGAGTGTTGTAGGGGGTTACAGAGATAGGGAGCAGTGTAGGGGTTGGAGGAGGTGACAGAGATAGGGAGGGGGTGTCGGGGCTAGAAGAGGTGACAGAGATAAGGAGGGAGTGTAGGGGCTAGAAGAGGTGATAGAGATAAGGAGGAGTGTAGGGGCTGGGGGTGGTGTCAGAGATAGGGAGGGGGGTAGTGGGCTGGGGGAGGTGACAGAGATAGGGAGGGGGGGTAGGGGGCTGGAGGAGGTGACAGATAGGGAAGGAGCGCAGGGGCTGGAGGAAGTGACAGAGATAGGGAGGGGGTGTAGGGGATAATCTGGTACCTCAAACCTTGTTGCATTTTTGTTTTCATTATGTGACTGGCGACAGATTGGCAACAGAGGAATGTTGAATGAGATCTGGGTGTACTCATAGACCAGTCACTGAGAGTGTGTCGGTGCAGCAGGCAGTTAAAAGGCAAACTGTATGTTTACTTTTCATAGCGAGAGCGTTGTGGGAGCAGGGATGTCTTGCTGGAGTTATACAGGGCCTTGGTGAGGCCACACCTGGTGTATCGTGTGCAGTTTTGGTCTCTGTGAGGGATTCCCAGACTGATCCCTGGGATGACAGGACTGACGTATGAGGACAGCCTGGATCAGTTATGGTTGTATTCACTTGGAGTTTAGAACAATGAGGGGAGATTGCATAGAAACCTAGAAAACTGTAACAGGACCAGACAGCAGTAAACACGGGAAGGATATTCCCAATGACACAGTGGGAGTCCAGAACTAGAGGATAACAGTCTAATGGAGATGGGGTAGGACTGAGATGAGGAGAAACGTTTTCACCCTGAGAGTTGGGGAGCCTGTGGAATTCTCCGCCACAGGAAGCTGTTGGGGCCGGAACATTGAATGTTTTCAAGGAGTTAGCTTATCGTTTTTCCTGATGCTTCTTAAGGGGTGGCACATGGGCACTGCTGCCTCACAGCGCCAGGAACCTGGGTTCAAATTCAACGATTGTCTGTGTGGAGTTTGCGCATTCCCCCCCCGGTGTCTGTGTGGGTTCCTGCCGGGAGCTCTGGTTTCCTCCTACAGC
>NW_025977073.1:1041-7133 GCF_021869965.1 Rhincodon typus | reverse complement strand
GGGGATATGAAATTGCCTTGATAGATAAGGTGACGGATAATGCAAAGATATACTACAAGTGCTTTAAGAGCAAGAAAGCAACTAGAGAGCGAGCATGGCTCTTTAAAGATTAAAGAGGTCATCTCGGCATTGAACCTCAGGAGATGACAGAAATATTACAAAGATATTAATATTTTGCATCAGTTTTTACGGTGGAGAAAGGATGTTGGAGAATTCAGGAAAAAAAATAGTGTGTTTTGAAAACAGTTCACATGGACGTCTTCTAAAATATAAAGATGGATATCCTGTGGCACAGAAGACGGGGGAAGATTTTTAAATAAATATTTCTCCTCAGTGTTTAGTGAGGAGAGAATCATGGATGCTACGGAAATACGGGAAACAAGTGGGGAGGTTTTGGACCACATACTTATTCTCAGAGAGGTGGTGTTTGTAGCCTTAAAGCGCATTACGGTGGATAAATCCTTGGGCCTGATCAAATCCATCCTCAGACATTGTGGGAGGCTGGGGAAGAAATTGCAGAGGCCTTTGTAGAGATTTTTGCTTCAGCTTTAGCCACTGGTGAAGTTCCAGGAGACTGGATAGTGGCTAATGTTGTTCCATTGTTTAAAGAAAGGGAGCAAAGACATACCAGGGAACAGCAGGCCAGTGAGCCTGACAGCAGTGGTAGGCAAGTTATTGGAGAGGATACTGAGGAACGGGATCAACCAACATTTGGATAGTCAAGGTCTGATTAGGGATTGTCAGGATGGGTTTGTGCGTGGGAAGTCACGTCTGACAAATCTTTCAGACTTTTTCTGAGAGGAAACCAAGAGCATAGGTGAGGGTACGGCAGTGATCTCATCTATGTGGACTTTAAGAAGGCTTTTAACAAGGTCCTGCATGCAGTCTAGTCATGCAGTTTAGGTCGCATGGGATCCAGGGAGAGCTCGTGAATTGATTCAAAACTGGCTCAATGGTAGGAAGCAGAGGGTGATGGTTGAAGGTTACTTCTCAGACTGGAAGCCTGTGGTGTGCCACAGGGGTCAGTGCTGGGACCTTTGTTATTTGTTATTTACATAAATCATCTGGATGTGAATATACAGGGATGATTAATAAGTTTGTGGACGATACAAAATTAGTAGGTATTGAGAGGGGAAGATTATCAGAAATTACAAAGGGATCTCGATCAGTTGGGGAAGTAGGCTGAGGGTTGGCAAATGCAATTCAATACAGATAAGTGTGAGGTGTTGCACTTTGGAAAGTCAAACCAATGTAGGACTTATACAGTAAATGGTAAGGTCCTGAGGATTGTTGTGGAATAGAGGGACCTAGGAGAACAAGTACATTGTTCATTGAAAGTGGTGTCACAGGTAACAAGGGTGGAGCAGAAGGCATTTAGCATGCTGGCCTTCATCGGTTGAGGCAATGAGTATCGGTGTTGGGACATTATGTTACAGATGTACAAGTTATTGGTGAGGCTGCACTGGAATACTGTGTACGGTTTTGGGCACGCTGTCACAGGAAAGACATAGTTAAACTGGAAAGTGTGCAAAGAAGATTTACGAGGATGTTACCAGGACTAGTAGGCCCAAATTGTAGGGACAGGTTGGTCAGGGTAGGACTTTATTCCTTGGAATGTAGGAGAATGAGGGAGTGACTTTATTGAGGTGTCTAAAATCATGAGGGGCAAAAATAGGATGAATGCATATTGGCTTTGTCCCAGGGATGGGGATTTGAAAACGCGAGGTCATAGGTTTAAGGTGAAAGGGGAAAGATTTAAGAAGGACCTGAGGGGTAACTTCTTCATGCACAGAGTGGTGCATGTATGGAATGGGCTGCTGGAGAAAGTGGTTGAGGCTGGTACAATAGCAGCATTTAAAATACATTTGGACAGGTGCATGGATGGGAAGGGTTAAGAGGGAAGTGGACCAAATCCAGCAGTTGGAACTAGCTTAATGGCCAGCATGGACCAGTTTGGGAAAAAGGCCTTTTTGCATGCTGTATTACTCTATGACTCTAAATCTTACGACCTGTCTAGTGCATCCCATCGTGTTGTGGAAAGTTAAAGAGAAAATGTGGGGATGCTTGCACAAATATTATATCATCTATACCTACGGGTGAGGTGCCAGATGACTGAAGAGTGGCTAATGTTGTGCCTTCATTTAAGGGACGTAAGGAGAAGCCTGTGAACCATAGGCATGTGAGTCTGACTTTGGTGGTGGATATGTTGTTGGAGGTGATTCTGGAAGATAGCATTTGGAGAGGCAAGGAATGATTATGGATTTTCAGCATGGTTTTATGCAAGGGAAATAGTGTCTCACACATTTGACTGAAATTTTGATGAAGTAACCAAGATGATCGATGAGGGCAGAGCAGTAAATATTGTTTACTTGGACTTTGGTAAAGCTCTTGACAAGGTTCCACAAGGTAGACTAATTAGTAAAGTTAGCTTACGTGGGATCGAGGGTGAGCTTGCCAGTTGGATAAAAAATTTGCTTAATGTCACAAGACAGGCTATGGCAGTGGAGGGTTGTTTTTTGGACTGGAGGCCTGGTGTTCAGCAACGACCAGTGGCGTTCTGCAGGGATTGGTATTGGGTCTACTTTTGTTTGACATTTATATAAATGATTTTGATGAGAATACACAAGGCATGGTTGATAACTTTGCGGATGACACCAAAATTGGTGGCATAGTGGACAGTGAAAAAGGTTATCTAAGATTTCAAAGAGATCTTAATCAATTGGGTCTATGGGCTGAGGAGTGGCAGATGGAGTTTAATTTGAATAAATGTGAGGTACTGTACTGTACTAAAACAAACAAGGGATGCAGGACTTATACAATTAAAAGCAGACCCTTGGGTATTGTAAACCATAGAGACTTCAGGCTTTAGTTACCGAATTCTTTGAAATTTGCGTCACATACAGACAGGGTGGTTGACAAGGTGTTCAGTATGCTTACCTTCATTGCTCAGACCGTTGTGTAGAGAAGTTGGGACATCATGTTGAGATCATACAGGCCATTGGTGAGGCCTCTTCTGCAGGACTGTGTCCAATTCTGGTTGTCCTGTTATAGCAATGATATTATTAAGCTGGAGAGAGTTCAAAGGTGGTTTACCGGGATGTTGCTGAGAATGGAGGGATTGAGTCATAAGGAGAGGCTGGGACTCCTTTCACAGGAATGTAGCATGTTGAGGTTGACCTTATCGAGGTTTGTGAAATTCTTGTGAAAGTCCTTTCTCTGGTGTGGGGATTTCAAGACCGGGAAGCATATTTTTAATCAAATGGAATAACATTTATTGTCACGTACTCACATGAGTACAGTGAAAAGTTTACAAGTTGCCACTTTGGCACCATCTCAGGTACAAAGGTACCGAGGTACAACACTACCCAGCGCCCTACCATTAATTGTTTAAGTCCTGCCCTTGAGGAGTATAGAGAAGGTGAATAGCAGATGTCTTTTCCCTCGGGTGGGGGATTTCAAGACTCGGGGCATATTTTTTAAGGTGACAGGTGAAAGATTGAGAAAAGGCATGAGGGGCAACCATTCTTTTTTTGCAGAGTGTGGTTCCTGCGTGGAATGAACTTCCAGAGGAAGTGGTGGGTACAGGTACAGTTTACAACATTGACAAGACGTTTGGATAATATGTAAATAAGAAATGTTCAGAGAGACATAGACAATGTGAAGGCAGATGGGACTACATTAGTTTTGGAACATGGTCAGCATGGACTGGTTGGACCAATGGGTCTGCTTCCATGCTGTCAGACTCTATGACTCTGTGATTGAAACTAACAGAATACTGAGAGGACTGGATAGATGCACACGGAGATGTTTCAACCAGCAGGAGAGACTCGAATCTGGAAGGCACCGCTCTCAGTAAAGGGATGACCCTTTAGAACTGAGAAGAAGAATTTCTTCAGCCAGAAGGTGGTGATTCTGTGGAACTCAGTGTCGTAGAAGGTTGTGGGGGCCAAGTAATTGAGTGTACTTGTGACTGGGATAAATAGGTTCTTGATTGGTAAGGGGATCAACAGGAGAAGATAGGAGAATGGGTGGGAGAAACATATCAGTCACAATCAAATTGTGGAGCAGTCTTAGTGGGCCGAATAGCCCAATTCTGCTCCTCTGTCTTGTGCTCTTATGGTTATTACGGGTGACTTCAATCTGCATATAGGTTGAACAAATCGAATCAGCAACAATATCATAGAGGAGAAATTCCTGGGTTGTGTACGAGATGGTTTTCTAGATCAACATATTGAGTACCCAAAGAGAGGACAGACCATCCTCAATGGTGTATTGTGTAATGAGCAGGGGTGGGTTAGTTCAATTGGCTGGACAGCTGGTTTGTGACGCAGAGGGACACCAGCAGCACGTGCTCACTTTCTGTACCAGCTGAGGTCACCATGAAGGTCCCACCATCTTAATCTTGCCCATTGACTGAGGCACGGTAACCCTGAGGTTAAAGCACCATTCGTCGTCTCTCTCTCTCTCTCTCTCTCTCTCACACTCTCTCAAGAGACAGAACAGTCCGACGATCTTCTGGGATCACAGCAACTTTATTTCAAAATTTTAATTGTGTAATGAGAATGGATTAATTGGCAATCTCGCTGTGGAAAAGTGAAGACTTCTTCATGATAGAACTGTTCATGAAGATGGAGAGTGACAGATGATTCTGAGACTAGGGGCCAAAATCTAAACAGAGGAAATTACAGTGTTATGAGGTGCATGCAGGCTACAATAACTTGAGGAACTTAAGCTTTAAGGGGGTTGACAAATATTTAGAGAGCACTTGGAGGAACTGCAACTGTTGTTCATTCCTGTCTGGCACAAAATAAAATGGGAAAGGCGACTCTGCCATAGTTAACAAGGGATATTAGGGATAGTACCGGATCCAAGGAAGAGGCGTAAAAATTGGCTAAGAAGAGCAGCAGACCTGAAGACTGGGAGCAGATCAGATTTCAGCAAAAGAGGACTAAGGGATTGGTTAAGAAGGGAAAAATAAAGTCACAGGGTAAGCTTGTAGGAAACATACAAACTAATTGTAAAAGCTCCAGAAGGGATATGAAGAGAGAAAAAAAAATAATGAAAACAAGTCCCTTACGATCAGAAACAGGGGAAGTTATAATGTGGAATAAAGTGATGGACGGACCAATTAACTACATATTTTGGCTCTGTCATCACAAATGATGACAAAAATAATATCACTAAAATGCTGGGGATCACATGACAGGGAGGAAGTGAGGAAATCAGTACGAGTAGGGAAATAATGTTGGGGAAATTGACGGGATTAAAAGCCAACAAATCCCAGCACCTCATAATATACGCCCCAGAGTAGTTAACAAAGTGGCAGGAGAGATAGTGGATGCATTCTGAAACTCGGGGCTTGAATCTAAATTGAGGAAATTAATGGTCATCTTTCATAACGCTATAGACTCTGGAACAATTCCCATGGATTGGAGGGGAGCTAATGTAAGCCCACTATGTAAAAAAGAAGGTAGAGAGAAAACATGGACTTATAGACCGGTTAGCCCAACACTGGAAAACAGTAACAGGATTAGACAAAGTCAGAGTCAGTCAGCTTGGATTTCGAAAAGGGAAATGAGAAACAAGAACTGAGACCTGTTTGTCCTTGGACACAAGTCACTCAAAGTAAGCATGCAGGTAGAAGAAGGAAGTGAAGGCAGCAAATGCTAGGTTCGCCTTCATAGCGAGACGATTTGAGAACAGCAACAGGGATGACTTGCTGAAATTGTACAGGGTCTTAGTTGGACCACACCTGGAGCCTTGTGTGCAGTTTTGGAATACTTATGTGACTAAGGATGTTCTGGCTATGGAGGCTGTCCAATTAAGGTTTACCAGACTGATTCCTGGGATGGCAGGATCGACGTATTACGACAGAATAGGTCAGATAGGATGAAATTCACTGGGGTTTAGAAGAACATGGAAAGATCTCATAGAAACCAATAAAATTCTAATAGGACTAACAAGTTAAATACAGGAAGGAGGTTGATGAGGGAGTACAGAACCAGGGAGTCATGGTTTAAGAATATAGAGTATGCTGCTTAGGATTGAGATGATGGAAAATTTCTTTTCTGAGACTGGTGAGCTTGTGGAAT
>NW_025977073.1:0-941 GCF_021869965.1 Rhincodon typus | reverse complement strand
AGAGACTGGAGGCTTTAGTTACCGAATTCTTTGAAATTTGCGTCACATACAGACAGGGTGGTTGCCAAGGCGTTCAGTATGCTTACCTTCATTGCTCAGTCTGTTGAGTAGAGAAGTTGGGACGTCATGTTGAGATCATACAGGCCATTGGTGAGGCCTCTTCTGCAGGACTGTGTCCAATTCTGGTTGTCCTGTTATAGCAATGATATTATTAAGCTGGAGAGAGTTCAAAGGTGGTTTACCGGGATGCTGCTGAGAATGGAGGGATTGAGTCATAAAGAGGGGCTGGGTCTCCTTTCACAGGAATGTAGCATGTTGAGGTTGACCTTATGGAGGTTTGTGAAATTCAGGTGTCCTTTCTCTGGTGTGGGGATTTCAAGACCGGGAAGCATATTTTTAATCAAATGGAATAACATTTATTGTCACATGTACTCACATGAGTACAGTGAAAAGTTTACAAGTTGCCACTTGTGGCACCATCTCAGGTACAAAGGTACCTAGGTACAACACTACCCAGCGCCCTACCATTAATTGTTTAAGTCCTGCCATTGAGGAATATAGAGAAGGTGAATAGCAGATGTCTTTTCCCTCGGGTGGGGGATTTCAAGACGAGGGGCATATTTTTTAAGGTGACAGGTGAAAGATTGAGAAAAGGCATGAGGGGCTAACTTTTTTTTTGCAGAGTGTGGTTCCTGTGTGGAATGAACTTCCAGAGGAAGTGACGGATACAGGTACAGTTTACAACATTTAAAAGACGTTTGGATAATATGTAAATAAGAAATGTTCAGAGAGACATAGACGATGTGCAGGCAGATGGGACGACATTAGTTTTCGAACATGGTCAGCATGGACTGGCTGGACCAATGGGTCTGCTTCCATGCTGTCAGACTCTATGACTCTGTGATTGAAACTAACAGAATACTGAGAGGACTGGATAGATG